>NC_049986.1:19145714-19146511 GCF_000003815.2 Branchiostoma floridae | reverse complement strand
AAATGCAGCTGAAAATGGTAGGATGAACAGAAAATATAATGTCAGAAATCGTATACTTGTACCACATATTCACTTCCCTTTTTTGACGACAGAATTTTCACAATAATGTTGGTAGCGCCGAATCACTGTGGTCACCTGTTACTAGATATTGGTGGCTCGTGTCCATAAATAAACAACCAGTAAAAAGTATCCTGGCAAAAGTTAATCATAATACTCAGACCATCCATTCTTTTCAGGATAAAATATAAGTTTATTCAAGTTATATGAGGCTTCTTTATTTAGTTACTTCTTTACAACACAAAGGAAAATACAAAATCGGCCCCATACCGCGTGCCGAAAATTTTACAATTACGAAACCACGCGCTGCATTCTCGTAACATCGGATCAGTTCTAAGTTCTATTCCAGCGTCAATGTCTTCTCCCCCAACTTCGGTCTGTACTCCATCATATTCGTACTGAAATATAGCTGCCGATGACCACTGTTTGATTCACAGAATTCGAAACTACAAAGCTAGAAAGTTGTCTGAAACCTCGATCGCCAGATTTTCCTTTGTTTCTTTGTTCTTGACGAGCTTGGCTTGGAATCGAGACGCCGAAAAACAGACAAAAAAATCATGCCCACAGTTTCTATAAATTGTTCATACTGTGCTCCAGTTGTCGACCAACCTGTATTTGACGTTCATAATCCTGAATCGATGTTTGCACTTTCATAAAAAGGCACTTTGTAACAAATAACCGACGCTTCCAGAAGCAATGTTTTGACTCGCTTGGTATTTCACAAACAGCATGGGCGAACA
>NC_049986.1:19113005-19145483 GCF_000003815.2 Branchiostoma floridae | reverse complement strand
CGGGCCCCGGGCTTCCTTCTGGCGACCGTCCAACCAGCATTTCCTGAATAGTGATTAAACAAGACGTAAGAGGCGGTAAGGCGTATGTTTCCATTTCCAACGTTTAATGCGAGAACCTTTGATAGGGTAAGCCATTTTTTGGCATTGTTAGCTACAGGTCGAATGAAGATGATCTTATCACACATACTAGTACTTGATTAGGAATGAAAGGTGTGGATGTGTGTCAAAACAAAGTCAAACCCATCCCGTGTAGATAAAGCCAACACTATTTTTTATAGTTCATCTTTACAATATGTCGCTGTCCATGTGTGACCCCTGCGTTTCTACCATGTACTTGCAGTTAGCCTTCTTGTACGAACTTGCAAATGAAATTTCTATTGCTCCCGTAAAAGAGGCTACAAACTAACCTGATTTTCTTGGTCGTCTACAGACTCGTTGGTCAGCAGGAAGTTTGTCCTGGCACGCCTGATGTCCCCCATGTCGTCTGTAATATAGATAAAACATAACAAAACTGTGAGTGTGTAGATACAAATCAAATTTAAAAAAAAACTCTGTCCGCTTGCATTGTGCTGCAAGAAATGCACCCATTTTATTTGGTAACGTCTGTCGGAGAAGAGGAAGATGCTGACAGTTGAATGAACACAACAAACATATATTATTATAACATAAATGAATCACTTACCAGACACAGCAATAACTTCTCCGCTGTACGTCTTTTCCACATATGTAAAGCGTACAGTGTCGCCGACAGCAGCGCCTTTGGTGTCTACCCACCCCTCGTTGATTACCTTCGTCTGCTGAAGGGCTGGCACGTAAAGGAGATACTCATTCTTTAAATGAAAAAGAAAAAAAAATGAAATGTAAATAGAGTGAACACTAACACATAATTTGTAGAGAAATGTTGCTGCACATCGTTATGGCCCTTAGTTATTTAATAATGTTTAACACTAAAGGGCTAGTTTAAAGAATTGTATCACGTTTTATTCTATAGTTGAGTAAGTCTGACTTTGAAAGCATTTTCCGACAACATGAAGCGGCAAAGCAAAGTAGATGTCGTACGTGTCTTCAGCTAGACAACGATACATAGCGTATAGCATGCATACTTGCAATTTACGGCCGCGATACACTTACAATTGATCCGTATCATCGGGAAATTCACCAACAACACAAATATTCTAGCGCTTTTCAAAATACTCATACAGTCGATTATGTCACATGCAATATCTTGTTGCAAAGACTAGCACCATCCAGGATGAAAGCAACGAGTTTAAGACTACAGTTTCAGGAGTGCCTAAGCATTTGCACGAACCCTATGAAATTCGTACGAGTATTATGTGATACACACGAATCAATATGCGAAAATGCATCTTGTGACACGCACGAACCATGGCGGCTTCGACATTCGGCGACGGAAAAATACGATTTAACACGCCGAAATGAAGCAAAACACAGCCGCCACGCCATTGTGAAAACAATAGCTCACATGCATACTTCTTCGACAATGAAATATAAATATTACGGGTAGAAACGCTAAAGATCATGCATTCTTGCAATGTTTCTTAGGGTTAGTGCAAATGCTAGGCACCCCTGAATATTGATTGATTGATTGATTGATTGAAAGCTGACTCACCGGCATTCGTGTCCTAGTCTTTTGCGACCCTTGCTTCGACTTCTTGGCGGTTTTTTGTTTTTTGTTTGGTGGTTGGACATTTTCTGTGCTCTGAGAACTGCCAGCAGTCTGGTCTTTCCTTTTCTTCTTTCCTCCGTTCATGCGGATGTCGCCTTCCCAGCTGGTGTCTCCTGTGTTGTAGTCGCTCATTTGTGGAAGATTGCTGGTGTCCACGGCATTTTCTGCCCGCTTACACTCTCCTATCTCGGCTAAAAAAGACAAATGTAGGAAAATTACGTTTAACTGCAACCTCCAAATCCAAAAGTTGGAATTACATGTACTCAAATAGGCCCCTGCTCGATCGGTACATGTCGGCACCAAAACTCAAAGATATCAGCAAACAGAGCAGAAACATGTGGAGATCTATGTTGTACATATACTTTCATATACGTTTGCCTCATGCAAATAAGTTATAAACCATGTATAAATTTTACGGAAAGTTTGGGTTCCATAATGGAACCCAAACTTTCCGTAAAATTTATACATGGTTGGTCACTCCACGCGGAGTGGGGCGTTCTTGTAACGTTCAAGACACATGAAAAATATCGTTACAGTTTCTACATTGGCTACAGTTACTAGATTGAATCACCATACATATGGACAGTATACACAATACACCACAATAAAGATTTATCATTCTTGATCCAACGATTCACAGGTCAGTTGCATATAAAGAAGCACAATCTTACCTCCGAGATACAGGATCAAAGCCAGCACGTCCCCCTCATTGCCCCAGCGTACTGTAACCCACATTTTGGTGGACAGCGCCCCTTCATTCTTCACAAGTTTTGTGGGACCATGCCCAGTAGATTTGTCGATGGGGAACCAAAATACAGCCTCCTTTGGTCGGTTACCACGACGGGATGTAGGCTGCCCGGACATAACTTCATCCTGCACTGAAGCCATGCCGCGTGAATGACACACAACTAGCGATTGACTTCACTGGTCACTTGGGGTTAATTTATATCAATGCGTTACGTGCAAGTCCGGACCCCTGTGATTGACAGGTTGTCAGACAAGTCACGCCCGTATCGCTGACCTTTGTCGGGTTTTACCGCCAGTTTGTTGGTTTTGGTATTGTTAATCTTGATTGAAGAAAAATGAACCCCCAGACCCCACCTAAACCGCCCATTCATATCAGAGACGCTTTGAGCGTGTGAAAGTAAAGTTTGTCAATCTTTTTTGTCGGTAATTTTCGCCAACGTCCAACGATTGTTAGTTTTGGTATTGTTAATCTTGATTGAAGAAAAATGAACCCCCAGACCCCACCTAAATCGCCAATTCATATCAGAGACGCTTTGAGCGTGTGAAAGTAAAGTTTGTCAATCTTTTTTGTCGGTAATTTTCGCCAACGTCCAACGATTGTTAGTTTTGGTATTGTTAATCTTGATTGAAGAAAAATGAACCCCCAGACCCCACCTAAATCGCCAATTCATATCAGAGACGCTTTGAGCGTGTGAAAGTAAAGTTTGTCAATCTTGAAGTGTCTGACGTTTTGAGCCTGTAAGTGTAAACATAACTTTCCTTTTTTGTTTCATAATTTCCGTGGTTCTCTAGTGCTAACGAAAAAACATAAGCCTTATTTCCCCATGAGGACAGTTTGATTTCCCACAATTCAAACAAGTGACCGTAGGTAACACACTTTGTGACTTTATACAAAATGTAGTATATTACGAGCGGACGACATGCAAAAGAAACGTGCCGGTACAAGCACCCCTGTATATATTCCTCTCCCGGCATATTTTCCTTTCCCGTCGTATTCCCGGATAAAAATCGCGAACGACGGGACATATATAGGTGCGAACACTCAACGCAAAAACAGTTCACAATATTTTGTCGACGGAGGTTACCCTCCAGTCACAAAGTAAAAAGAAGTTTAAACAAAAAGTTTCAACCATACTGTAAATCATAAAATGCAGCTGAAAATGGTAGATTGAACAGAAAATATTAATGTCAGAAATCGTATACTTATACCACATATTCACTTCCCTTTTTTGACGACAGAATTTTCACAATAATGTTGGTAGCGCCGAATCACTGTGGTCACCTGTTACTAGATATTGGTGGCTCGTGTCCATAAATAAACAACCAGTAAAAAGTATCCTGGCAAAAGTTAATCATAATACTCAGACCATCCATTCTTTTCAGGATAAAATATAAGTTTATTCAAGTTATATGAGGCTTCTTTATTTAGTTACTTCTTTACAACACAAAGGAAAATACAAAATCGGCCCCATACCGCGTGCCGAAAATTTTACAATTACGAAACCACGCGCTGCATTCTCGTAACATCGGATCAGTTCTAAGTTCTATTCCAGCGTCAATGTCTTCTCCCCCAACTTCGGTCTGTACTCCATCATATTCGTACTGAAATATAGCTGCCGATGACCACTGTTTGATTCACAGAATTCGAAACTACAAAGCTAGAAAGTTGTCTGAAACCTCGATCGCCAGATTTTCCTTTGTTTCTTTGTTCTTGACGAGCTTGGCTTGGAATCGAGACGCCGAAAAACAGACAAAAAAATCATGCCCACAGTTTCTATAAATTGTTCATACTGTGCTCCAGTTGTCGACCAACCTGTATTTGACGTTCATAATCCTGAATCGATGTTTGCACTTTCATAAAAAGGCACTTTGTAACAAATAACCGACGCTTCCAGAAGCAATGTTTTGACTCGCTTGGTATTTCACAAGCAGCATGGGCGAACAGTATTTTTTGAAGAAAATACAAACACCTTTTCTTGTCAAATAAATAAAGTATGAAACCACACACTCCTTAAATATGTGTCCTTTTTATTCATGCAACTTATCTGATAAATAATTGTGCAATTTTGTATGGTTTAATTAGAGCACAATTGCACCTGAAGTAGCATTTCCACCCATACTATAATCGACTGTCCCGATGACCCTAGATGACCTCCAATGCCCCGCCATTTTGCCAATCCGCGCTGCCGTCAGAACTAAACACAAACTTGCCAATTTCTCCTTCATTTCTCGCTAATTAAAATTGTCTCAACATTTTCGAGGTTTTCTGACCATGCAAAAGTGAAATTCTACCGAAAATGATAAATATAGCCTTGCCGACTGTCGGTAAATTCGCCGAAAAAAATTGTTCAAGCCGCGCGTTAATTACTGTAGTAATTTTCGCTACTGCTACTAGTTCCGATTTGCCCAAACTCGCGAAATTAAGTGCTCGCGAACATAAATGAACTTACAGTATACGTAACAGTGTTGGCTTCACTAATACGATTTAATGACCTTAGTTAGGATCAGTTCAGAAAGTGATTCATCTCTTGAAAATTAGCATAATGTGGATTTAGATACAATTCGGGCAAATGATTTTTAAAATGCCCTTTAGACCACACCAATATAATTTCTTGGTTCACGGCTTTTCTTGAAAAATAATGGAACGGGAGGAAAATCGCATATCAAAACGAATGTTCACCGCTATCTACTTATTTCCACCAACCAACAACTTTTAGTACATGTATATGTATAACGCTTATCGGGAGTCACACTGTACCAAGTATTGTTATGATAATATTGAGTACCCGTCTGTTTATTTTACCAGATGTTCAGTACTCCATTGGCTAATCTTTCTGTTACCCAATCATCGTAAACAATACCGGAATTGACGCAACGGTTTTCATTACCCAAGCTCATTTCTGATCCAAGCTATAGAACGAGCGCACGCGGAAATTACCAGTACGTGGTGTAGTCGGGTCTAGACATGGTTCAGAAGCCCCCTTACGTCCGCCGCCGTGTCGAAAATCTTCTGCAGAAGAACTTTCGGCCATACCAAATCCAGAAAATCTTGCTTAAGGAGGGTTTCTACATCTGCGACAAGACATTGAGAAAGTGGAAATCTCGCTTCGTGAAGAACGGGTACATCAGACTTTCTGTGCCCGGCCGAAAGGTAGGGTACATCGATGTTAAGCCAGAGCACGTGGACCTCATAGATGAGACTCTACAAAAAGACGACGAAGTGACTGGGCGTGACATGCAAGCGATAATCCGGGAAAGAACTGGAGACGACATTTCCATTTCAACAATCAAGCGCTTGCGCCGAAACTTGGGATGGCTTTCCTCCCGCCCCCGGTACAGTCAGTCTGTGAGGGAAGCTAACCAGGCCAAAAGACTGGAGTTCGCCCAAGCTGTTCTCGCAGCCAACGACCAGTTCGAAGACGTGATATGGACGGATGAGACAACTTGTTGGATGGATTCCCACAGCAGGGTATGCTTCAGAAAACGCGGGGACCCTAAGTACTCCAGAAAACTCAAGCCTCGCCACAAACACCCATACAAGCTAAACGTGTGGGCTGGGATTTCACAACGCGGAGCAACCAACGTGCTGGTTTTCCCCCAAAACATGAACGCCGAGTTCTACAGCAACGAGATTGTGAATGAGACCCTCCATCCGTTCATCGAATCAACTTTTCCAGACGGACACAGATTTATGCAGGTGAGTTGTCACCATTTTTTTTTCAATATGAATGGTACAAGGGGTAGCAAGTGTTCTTAACTTCCAAAATCTTCTAAACACGAGTCTTGTGTTTTTCTCCTTTTCCATGGCATCTGTGCTTAAATCAAAATTATCAAGGAGAAAGAAAACAAATACGTTCCACCGAGATACATTAAAGTAAACTTTCCGTTTGCGTGCCGCTGCGTGCCTTGCATCAGAAAAATGAACCCGACAAACGTTGTTAGGATAATTGCAAGACATAGAGAATTTTCCACGATGAAAAGGATAGACAGCTTATACAGTCACGTGATCCTTCCCCTAGCAGCTAACCGGTCGCCATAGCAACGAGCGAAATATACCATTTTGGTGTACCAGATTCAGTGCCATAAGATAGTTATCAAAGCTGGCCATGGAGTGTAGCTGGCCAAGGGAGTCAAACGGGCACCTACGGGAAGTTTGATACTATACATTACGCACCGTGGATCTGGTTCGAGATTAACCATAGCCATAGACTATCCTCGATATGTTTTGTTAAAGCGGTCAAATTTGAAATAAATTGCAGTTTGGAGAGTTGTATCCTCGGTCGGCTGTACACGCGCACGTTGTCCGCGATAGGATTATGTGAATCTAGTACAGAAAGCTTGTAGCGTCTTGCATAAAACTCTTACAAGTTCTGCAGATGATTACTCATGCAGAGGCCTATTACCAATGCTAGACAAATGTTTCTGTAACACATTTTCTTACTTTCGCAGGACAATGACCCAAAACACACTTCAAAGAAAGCATCAGCCATGATGGAGGCACTGGGAGTATTCTGGTATAAATGACAATTTTCTTTATTGCATATCCGTGCCCAACATGGGATAAATTCATTGAGTTAGATATCTAAAGTAGAGGTTACATTTCATATCATATAAATTCTACAGTCTTTTTTTAAATTTGTGTTAACAAATTAATAGAGCTTTTCCAGTACGTTGTACTTTTAGTCGACATAATGTAGATGAACATGTCGTCCTTGTTTAAACACGCATATTTATGATCTAGTTGTAGAGTACTTGCAAGAGATTTGCTCATATCTTGGAATAGTGAGTATTCTAAAAGAAAATGTGCTTTATTCTCTACATAGGTGGCGAACCCCAGCTGAATCTCCAGACATTAACCCGGTTTGTAATTTATCTATACTACATTATACTATTAAATCTTTAACTATTTAAGCTGTGTTTCGAAGTTAGCATTAGCACTAGTAATTTTTTGAAACCTCCTTGGTACTAGTAATCACTTCTTTGCCACGAGGAACTACCACTGAACCACGCACCGAACCAGTCGAACCGGTCCAGTACAAAGGCGTGCCGCCGGAAGGGGGAAACAAAAGACCACAGCGGGCCCGCCGGTCTAAACAACAGTGCGCCGCCGAGAGGGTGCATGCCATCCTCCGTGTCTTGGTTTCGCTTTAGTTTTGAATGTAAACGAGAAGATTTTGTCCTCTGACTTTATTTGTTTTTATCTATCTCAGATAGAGAATCTTTGGGCTGAGCTCAAATACCATCTCCGGAGGCGAGTGAAACCGAAGAACAAGGAAGAACTACAGGCGGGAATCCTGCAGTTCTGGGAAACCGTAGATGTCGAGAAATGCCAGAGGTACATTCGGCACGTCCACAAAGTTCTACCTGAGGTAGTCCGACGGGAGGGCAAGGCTACTGGCTACTGATGCAGCGTGTCACATCATTTCATTGTTGGCCTTCCATTATTGAACCAGTGATATAACACAGGCTTCATTTTGCTGTTTATGTTACATTATGTTATGGAAGTGTTTGTTGTTGTTTCAATTATGTCGTGTTTTAGTTACGAACATCTATTTTCCAATTGCAAGTTACTTTGCTTTTGTAATTTGAGCATTGATTGCTAGCTTTCTTTATAATGACAATGATCTTTATTTGCATGTCCTTGCCCATATGGGCTAAATGCAGTAGTTACATAAAACGTTTCTGTAAAGAATCTTTTCAGTGTCATTGGGAGAGACAGAACAACTAAGGCTATGCTACACTATAAGTACATCTTTCGTTTACAAAATAGTCTAATATGTAATGCTATACTATTCTACAATTTACATGTCTCTTTCCTCATCTTGAAACAAGTGTATATTCACAGAGTTTTTGCAGTACAATGTTGTCAGATGATTTCATTATGTATACAAAAAGCTCATCTTTTACTATCTGTTTAGCTCGTGTATCAAAATTCAGGGCATTAATAAAAAATTACGTATATCACTATATAACTCACACTCCAATACAAAATGAACTTCATTTTCAATATCTTTGGCGTTACAAAGTGTACAAATTCTATCACTCGGAGGAGTCCGGTTGTATCTTCCTACTTCTATTTGTAAAGGGTGATCACTAATTCTTAATTTAGCCATGACTCGGCGATGGCTGAAATTATGTATATTTAGGTACTGTTCTCTTTCGTAGGTGTCTTTGAACTTCCTGTACGTTCTTAGTTTGTTTCCTTGATTTTTCCATTAGAGTCTAGAGAATAGAAAGTCTGTAGAAATATGTCTTTCAGTCTTTGTTTCACTTGCGACTGAGCTGGTGGTATTATTATAGTCTTAGTTTAACAGTAGGTACCCATAACCAGACTCCTCGAGAATCTTACTTTCTTACATTTACATATCATTTGTATCGGTTTGCCCCTGGGCAAACTTGAAAAACGCTGATTGAATGAGATGTACTCCCCCCGTGAAATAGATAAACTTTGCGCCAAAACTTATATGCATATTCAAAATTTCAAACATTCTGTGATAATCTGTGAATTGATTTGTGCTATTCAATCCTTCGAGAAATCAAGGAGTCAATCGAAATGTTCTATATCTGTGGCAAAGACGATGTATCTAAATTTTGCTCAAGGCTTCAGTCTGGGACTGATACTAGAGAATACCTAAAGTTAAAGTCCATTATTGAAATAATCATAGAGTGTGGAAATAAAGTGATGAGTTTTCATTTCTAGTTTTGTGTCCATGCAGTTATTGTTGAGTGAATCATTTAGCTTTAATCAATTCACAAGAGACGGCATGGGGTTGCTGCAACCTAGAGAGTTCTCACTCAATGTGTTGGGTTTCACTTTATTTTATCAGTAGAAGACGAAAACATTTCTGTAGAATGAATCGGCCCTGTCAATATTAGAGTGTTTTGTTTTTGTAAACGTTGGTAAATTTTTACTTCTTTGTTGCACTTGTAACTTCAGGCCTTTTCAGCATAGCGGGCCGATACGCTGTGGACTGGAAAAACGACGCTGTAAAAAGCCCGCTACGCTGCTTTTTCATCCAGCGTAGCGGCCAAAAAATTGGGGAAAAAAAGAAAAATATCGCAGTAAAAATACATAGGCACGCGCCAAGCACGCGCCTTCGCTGTTTCAGGAAGTTATCAGCTCCAAGGGAGGTGTTCTATAGCACCGGCCCACCGTACCGCTGTCTTGCAGCCCCTCCCAACCAGCACCGCCCTTGCAAATTGCGTTCCCGGCGGAAATGTAAACAGAGTGGCGAGAAGGCCTTGTCGCACGTTCATCAGCGGGGTGGGATAACTCCCCGGAACAGCCAATATGTATGAGATTTCCCGCGAAATCCTTATTTGGGGAGCGTGGTTGATGTAAACAAAGGCTCTTACTAGTAGTTACGTCATTTCTTTTTCAGTTCGGAAAATACAATCAATTCTTTCTGACACATGTCTAGAGCAAGAACGGGTCGCGTTCCTAAATTTCCTGTTCTAAATTTTGCGTGTGCCGCCCTGTGTTCGCGCCAAAAAAAATATAAAAAGGGTAGCGAGTGGGCCTTGCCGCGAGTGATCAGTGGGGTGGGATCCCTCGCCGGAACAGCCAGTTCCCGGGGAATGTCCCGTCTTTGGGGATCGGGGTTGACCAACAGGCTGTTACTAGTAGTTGCGTAATTTTTATTTCAGGGCGGCAAATAGAATCAGTTCTTTCCGACATAATTCTGGAATAAGAGCGGGTCGTGTTCCCAAATTTCCTGTTCTAAATTTGAAGCTCTTTGGTTCAGCAACGTAAGATACAAACCATCGTAAGTTTGTATGTAAAACCCGGGCGTTACTTTCGCAGGGTAGTGTCGGCAGTATTTAGTGGGACCCTTCGCCGACAAAGGGCCGCCGCCTATCAATCAAACGCGGATGTTGATTAGAGTTTCAAACAGCCATGTGCCGTACAGCGAACTTCATGCTTCGTGAATACAGTCCTTGGACTTTCTTTCCCACAGCGGTGCTTCTACAAAATATTTATTAGACTGTAACACTGAGTCCCACATGTTTTAAAAAATAGAATCTGACGCGGAACAGCGGTTTTTGCCCGGTATTTTTCTTGAAACATGTCCGTGGGAATATCGTCTAGCGGCGACGCAGGGATATCACTTTTTATCAGACCGTCAACAAACCAACACCCGTCTGGCGCGCCATGGCAGGAAGCACTGAGAAGCGACGAGTGTAAATTGCTAAAAAGAATAATTTTACGCACGGCGACAAATTTTACATTGTTCACGGGCTGGACGGCCCGCCGGCTGTTGTTAGCGATCCGTAGTGTCTGGTACGAGGAACTTTTTTACCATTTGCCGGGAAATTTTGCCAGGTCAAAATTCAATCAATACTTACTCCGGCAATTTCCTTTTAGTTCCAGACCAATAGCACAGTGCACAGTGATCTGTTTTGATTTTGTTAAACTTGTAAATGCTGTTCAAATTCAAGCTGTCGGGGAGCTTGATGAAAGTTCTAACCCCGCAAGAGAGGCCGGGCGATGGGCGTGTCTTTTGCAGTTCAAAGGCCCGCCAAACGCGGTTGAGCTCCGCCCAAAATCTCATGCACGAGCTGGCATGCATAATCAAACGCGGTTGTACGCATATCCAGACGCGATTGAATCGAGGTGTACACGACTTTTAACCGCGATTAAATCGCGATTTACCCGACTTTTGATCGCGATTTACCCGACTTTTGATCGCGATTTACCCGACTTTTGATCACGATTTGCACGCGATTAGACCGGAGTATAAACGTGGTCGGTACTGTATGTTCTTATTTCACTTACTACCAAAATTAGAACAAGACCCACCAATATATCCAATCTCAAGATAATGCACCTAGGCATGAAGTTATGGTGTTCATACACATGCATGCACGCACACACACACGCACGCATGCAACCACACACATACACATGCATGGGTACAAGAGCACTCGTTCGATGACAACAGGCCTCCAACAAGCGAAGCAGGCGGAAGGTGTTTCCGATGTTATAACACCAATTCGAGCGACCGCTTGAAACCATTCCTTAATTCGCTGATGTGTAGGGAATTAAGAGATGTCAAGGGTCCCAGACAGAATAGCAGAGATACCGTATATTGTGTATATAATAAACGTCGTAGCGAACTACTATCTGGATGGTACCCAGGCTACTTATCATGTGCACGAGGCTCATTACCAGGGCTGGCCTGACAGCGAGGTGTTAGTACACAACCTACATCATCAGCAACAGGAAGTCAACAAGGGCAACATGGGGTCTGCAGGGGGGTTAGCAGTGTGTGCATGTAGTAGTCCTTGCAAGCCATGTACATGTAACAATGGACAACTAAAATAGTGAAGATCAAATAAAGACATTTGCGTTGATTTCATAATTCAATATAATGCAAAATCTGTCAATTTTTGGTCACAGCGAGGTTGCAGCCCTAGTAGTCAGTGGAATGGGGGTATCACAGACTTGTTGCAGTCCTTACATGTTGAGAGCCCTTGTGTGGCAGGTTTGACATGTCAGGTTAGTGTTGTGTGGTACCCTGACATGCAGCTCCAACATGGAACATTCTGACACTACACAGAACATCATAGATATGTGAACATTTGCATTGCTGTACGGTTCAGCGTCTGACTTATGCTTTTTCATTTGCTAGTACTAGTAGTAGTGCGCACACTACGACTACTGGTAGCGCAATGCGACATTGCTAATCTGGTATTCAAAACATAGGAACATATTCATTCTTACAAGGGCTGTCTACAACAGCTTTAGCAATCCTGAGAAGTTTAGACCATTACGGACTGGTCATATCTTTAGTATACAGCAGCTGTATATGTATATGGCACCCACAGTATTTCCGTAGTCTCTGCCAGAATAACTAGCTACGGATACGCTTCAGGGTTCCAGCCAGGATTTTATTTTAGCGTAATGAAAATGGCAAGGTAGCAAACAAAGGGTTCTTGGCCTTTCCACGATAAGATTTTGAAAATGTGGAGTAAAATGTTGGCATTTAGATGGCAAGGGTACCTTTGGCGGGATTTACTGTAACACGTAATTTTAAGTACTTTTTGGCCAATTTGGAGTGGCATATCATCATTTTTCATATTTGATTAGACATTTTTCAACAAGTAATGATACATGTAGCAAAGTAAAAAGTAGAAGCTAGCATAGTGGTCCCCATTTTAGCGTGGTGGTTGCAAATTATAGCGTAGTGGCCCGTTACGCTAAAAATGCACTAGCTAGAACCCTGCCGCTTGCTGTAGGGAGTATGATTTTGCTATGGTTGTTCACTAGTCACCACCATAAGGCCACACCAATTTAATTTCTTGGTTCACGGATTCGCTCGCTCCAATTTAAAAAAAAAAATAAAATTACCACTCAGCAAATTTTCACCATTAATGAAACCATTCACCAACTTTCTGGTGTAGCCTTTATATTATAAGCTCCTTAAAATGTGGGTATTATTACTGCAGTTATATTTTTCATTCATGAAGAATGGGACAAACATAAAAACTGACACTACTTTGTAATTTTCAACAAACAGGTTCTGTTACTGTACAGTAATAGTGTTTTTGTACTTTTTTCAAGCTGAAAACTTTTTCTTCTTTATGTTTTGGATTAGCCCTTACCTTTACCCGAACCATTTTACAATTCTTATTTTTATTTTTATTTCGCCCTCTCGCTCCATATTTTTTATAAAAAAATCCGTGAACCAAGAAATTAAATTGGTGTGGCCTAAGGTTTCAATGGCCATATGGGCGAAATATCATTCTTGCCAGGCAGGAATAATTTACGACCCCTCCCCCCAGCCAACATGGTTTCCCAATGATTGAAACATGATGGACACGACCATACCATTATACCATATTGTTCTTATTGAACCAATTCCTCCTATGGACCCTGTACCCTGTAGTATTGATTATATGCCTGTCAGTGTGCTTGGATGTTGTGTGCTGGCGTACAACCGACTCCGGATAATCGAATACAAAATCAGAGTGAGTCAAAGCTGACGGAAAATACAACTGTGATGAAACCCTGCGACCATAATTTCATTCCCATAATAAATTTAATGACCATTGGGACGCTGCATTGCTCATAAAGGCACGTCATGGAATTGATTGTTACACTGATCCCCAAACTGAGTACGGTTCTACACAGTACAAAGGGATGAACATTGAACAACAAAATGTTTCTAAAATCTGTTTTGAAAAAAAAATAAAAAAATTGTGGGAAAAAAAGGATTTACTACATTGTGAAAGATATTTTTATGATCACTTTGAATGGCTAATAACAGATACATCATATTAATAGCATATTATGTTTAATATATTTGTACATAAACATGCATTCATTAGCTCTTCTTCCTTAAATGTGAAGCATACTTCACCCAATGCTATGGGATAAATATGTACAATCAATGAGAATCTCCTATCTAGGCAGAATGTGTAACACAGGTTGAACTCTAAACTAAAGGTCTTCCTTCAGTAAGCTAAATCATTTAGTAAATGTGCCTTTCTTATTGAGTTTTAAAACAGAGGCATTGGAACAAAATCCCTTCAAGTCTAGCGTTACAAGATAACAATGTATGGATAAGGAAGTACTGGTACATAATTACCCTCCCCTCCCATCCCACACAAACACTGGACTTATCACTGCAGATAATCGTGAACTGTGTCATGTCTGAAAATATCTCTACCTCCCCTAAAGCTAGATAGATAACTACAACAAATATATCATCTGTGTTTAGGATTCCAGCTTTTGTTGTTTTCACCCTATTCTATAGTCTATACTGAAATGGTTGTTATATAATAGAGTAACAAATATCATAACATTTTGTTCTCTGCTTGTGTTAGGCCATACCATTGTGAATTATGATCTGTTATTTCTCAGATTTAAAAAAAAATAAAAATATTGTTAGCTTGAAATATCAACAAGAAACACAGTTTCAGAAACAGTTGTAAGTTTTTCTCCCAGCCCTCTGTTATTACAATCAGACAATGTCCTCTTAGTAGAACTAGAAATATATGAGAACCAGGGAATTGGATTCATGAGGCCCTAGATCATGGGAATATGGACCTGTCCAAAAACATAGCGGATTATATGACTTCCTGTGTTTACACATACTAGAATCTACGCAGTCTTCTATGTGTTACGCAAACCATCTGCCGAATGTACCAGTTCCTATTCAAAATTTTCTCAATTTGGAAATTATTCATAGACCAGGACTTCTATTCTGAGTCCCTCCACTTTCCTACAGTATTTGGCTTGTTCACTTGAACTCGTTGACGGCATGTTCTTTTGCTAGAATTTTGCGCCAGTTTCAATTTATCTCACAACATTTCTCACATTCTATCTCAGAATTTTACTAAAGATAAAATTCTGATCAGAACACGGATATTGAAGAATATTAAAGACAGTTACACATTGAGACAGGTCTATCAAAGTTGCTGCACAAGAAGTACATAAAATTATGAATTGATGAAAAGAGGCCACTTCTGTCAAAAGGTCTGTCCAAACAAAATTGATGGTTTCCTTTATTATGAACAGGAACCTCTCAAACCTACGTGCAAGTAATCATGTAAGCAGACTTTAGACTGGCTTATATCATCAAAAATCACCCTCCAGCAAGCATTAGCATTAGCCATTGTTTTCTTACTGCTTATGATACAGGATATGGGACAGTGTCAAAAAATAAACATTTTCTTTTGTTGGAATCATATTGTTGACCTCTGTTGTTTCTCACTTTCTGTGCAATTTATCATGCTAGTAAACTGGCTCAAGAATTACTCTTAACTTCTTTGGCTTCAGCAAACATTATCCAATTTTTTTCTCACTGCTTAAAGTTAGATACAGGATATGGGATGGTGTCAGAATGTAAATATTTTCTTATATTGTAATCATACTGTTGATCTTTATTGTTTCCATCAGTTACTAGTATACAAAAAATGTTTGCATATTCTGTTTGACTTTCAACTAACTTATTTCACCAAAAATTACCACAAATGTTGCTCATCGTTTTCTGACTGCTTATTATACAGGATATGGGACTGTGTCAAAATACAAACATTTTCCTTTGTTGTAATCATATCGTTGACCTTTTCACAGGGTTTATTGTTTCCTGTGTTCACACACGACAAGTGTGAATGTGGGACAATCTTGAATATAGGACAGTGTTTATATGATTATCTTCAATGATTATCTAAACTGCATATGTACGAGCGCCAAATCGGTGAGGAAAGTCACATTGGGTTCCATAACTGGTAATACGCATGTAAATATTCACTTTTGTTTACTTAAGAAAAACATAAGATGACACATCTGGAACACCTTGTAATTCTCAAAATATTGTCCAGTTGTATACTAGTACATTGAACTAAAAATATTATACTACAGTGTACCTAGATTATGCTGAAAATATAATATAGACAGTATGGGTAACAGACTTCTTTCTCCATGGACCTTCATGTGTATACAATACTACATATCTCTTTATTACCTTTGTTTGTGTGAATTTATGAACATGTGTAATCTACTAATTGCAAAGTGTCATTTTCAAGTGCGTCATGTTATTTTGTGCAGCCATGTATGTTCACAGACCATAGGAAGAATAGGGTACAATGTAAGACATTGTCAAAGCTAACTGTGCATAAACTTGATAAAGTCAAACTCATACCAAAGGAAAGGCTTTTTTACAAAACACTGTTTCTATTTCAGAAAGCTAATGTTATCAGTCTATGACCTAGATATACACAGAGAGGTTTTTATTATCATTATGTGATTTGGAGACCCAATCATAATATTGGGATGGTGCCGGAAGTTCCGAATTCCGCTCTAAATAATATTGGTTTCTTTCAACTACAATAGCCCCCCTCCCCTTGTCAACAATACTGTACATACTCCATTTGAATTACGGATGTCATTATTGGTAAATGTGTATCCAAGCATTATTTTTTATCACATAAACACATACTTCACAAATGAATTTAACGACTTCTTGGTGATATTGCTGTCATAATACTTTAAAATCAGGAAGTCTATTATTCTAAATATTTATTGCTGGATTTGTTTGTTATTGCAAGAAGGTGAAAATAATATATAAACCACCTTTGTTATCATATTCATAATGACACAATCCAAGTGATATTGGACGTCAAGGTTCCCTACATGGTTTTAAAAGTACACATGTATACACTTGTATGTACTAGTATAGAGATGAGTCACAACCTTGTTCCCATATCCTCATGTCTATATACAACTTCCTATTGAATTTTTCATTACCCTTCATGTACGGAACGTTCACCTTTACCCCGACTGCCATAGATGAAGCCGTATTTATTACATTTCCCCGGAGATCAAAACGCCAAAATCATTGCCAATCGGATTGGCCATTCCTACTGAAAAATCAATGTGTGATGATTTGTCACGGCCGGCAGTGAACGATTTATGACCTTAATACGTGTGATTTTTATTAATCAAATTATGCCATAGCTTATCACAAAATCATCGTCTATGTCTGTGACATAAAATATAATAACTAAGACTGGTAACAGTGTGATTTTTCGATGATAACTATTTGTATATGCCTGGCATTGGACGATTTATGACCTTAAATACGTGTGATTTTAAAAGAAATGATGCAATAAATGATCGTGGGGGTATAATATAAATTTGTGTTATAAAATATGACAAGTGAGGTGCTATGAGGAGTGGTAAAATGTGATTTTTCGATGATTTTTTGTGAAAATGGAAGTACAATCGTCGCGAGCACGTTTTTACCTGGTACGATCTCTCAGGTCGCCGGATATTCCGGTGGTGATTCATTATCACTTCCGATTCAAACTTTGGGACGAAAAAAGGGACCACAATGTCTACCAAACGTCCCTTCCTAACCCAACATGTACCCTTAAACCCTCACGAGTTGGCAGGGGATTTCGTGGGGTTGGAGGGAGAGGGGAAATTTATTCGACTGCTGCCCTGAAAAAATCGGGCCCACATTTTTTCTACCCAAATGAATGAGCGGTGGTGACATGTCCGGGGAGGGAGGGAGGGAAGAATTATACCACCACTTTTGTGATGTTTATCGTCACTTTGGTGCTACTACGAGTACACAGAAGTCCTGTCTTACCGTTATGCTCCTCGAAGACGTTGAAAGACGGGTAGGCACGAGGTTCCTTTCCCTTCAGACTCCTCCCGAAGTTGCCAACTTTGTTGGCGAACGAACCCAAACTCGGTCTTCTAGCGTCACCCCCATCTTTGCCCTGAGATTGCCCCATGTCCCGAGCGAAATCGCCGCTCCTACATCGGATTTCCCCGCCTCAAAGGTCGCCCAGCTGACGGTCCGAAAGATTTTGTCGTTGGTGGTTGAAGAATTTGGCTACCGCTCGACAAATCAACAGATGGGGCGGACAACATTCCAAGAACTGCTCCAAATGTCAGCCCGTCGCCATCTTGGTCTGCTGGGAATCAGAACGAGGCTGAGGAAGTAGTACAGCAGGAGCTGGATTACGTTATTTCGGGAGGACAACAGAGTCGGACGGCGTTTTCATATTACAATTGTCGCGCAATAAAGTTCTGCCTCTTATATTATCTAAATACTTGAAGGTTAGGCTTATACTTAAAGACGTCTGTTTAGGCGTTTTTTTGCCGGGTTTAGTTTTTTTCTAGGTTTTACTTTTGTTCACAAGCATGAGGAGGAAAACATGGCGAAGCAGAAAACCGAAAAACGCATAAAAGTCGTCCAAGACAGCACTGCCGATCCGACGCACGAAATAATGTATACGTAATGTTACGTACGTACTATAAACAATGTAGTTTCGTTTAGAAAGCTCTTCAGAACCAATGATGTTGAAAACTTGTGAATGATCATATCTGTCACAAACAGTTGATTTTCAAAATTTCAAGATAAAGAATAAAGAGGTGTTTCTTTTACTTTTTTTAACATAAAGGGCGATTTTAGTCATCCACTGATAATCGTACAAAATTTCACTTTTTTGTAGGATGGGCTCTTCAAAGGAAAATCATTTTTCCAAAGTTCTCAAAAAAGTATACATGAAGATGCGGTCCGAAGTGAAAGAAATGGATATAAGGCTGCTTTGCCTTTGAAATTGTAACTTCAAAGAGTAGTCTTGATAATCTATATGCGCGCATCCGTTTTGAGGTCAAATGCAATCAAATATAGAATATTAATTCCAAAGAGAAAATGTCTTCCAATGGAAGTTATGAAATGGAAGAAACAACTTTCCAGAAAAAGTTGCTTTTGTTTTTGTTGACAGTACACGTTAGTATGATTGAAAAAGAACATGATCTTTTTTTTCTTCTCTCTCTCCTCTTCCTTTTCTTTTCTCGTTTGCTCTCACCACATTAAACATAAGGTAAAGGCAAATAGTTGAACAACTCTTCAAAGTTTGTAGTGTGCTGAAACACTTTCTGTGGACTTGACAAATGTCCTTTATTCAACCCAATGAACTGTCCGATCTCTTATAAAAGTCTCTGAAATGGATAGGACAAAAGTAACTGTTTCTCAATGAACTTTGAAGGTCGTAACTTTACTTTTCATGTTGCTTGTCATTGCCCTTCAATCTTCACATTTCTGAGACACATGATTCCCAGAAGCTACCAAAGCCGGCCCAAATCATAGAAATGAACCCGCGGCTTCTGAATTAAACGGTTTTCAACTCAAGCGAAAAAAAAAAAAAATGAAGGAGGAAACACAAACAAAATTGAACCTGGGTACATAATGTTTACCTTCACCTGACATAGCGTAAAAAACCACTGCCCTGTTTATTCTTCTTCATATAACGTTATATGGTGACCAGTCACAAAGCAGTGTCCTGCCACTCACTACATAACAGTTACCAGTAGAAGAAGAAAAAGAAGACTACATACCAGTATTCTAACACCACTGAGTCTCTAATACTGCACTAATGATCATGGTGACAGCTATTTGCGTCAAGTCATTGATATTAACAGCTTAGAGAAGAAGAGAAAGAAGAAGCCAATGAATTTTTTTTCGCCTCCTCGAAGAAACGTGCGGCAAAAACCAAGTTAAAGGTAACCATAAAACACCCCTCCAGCTGTCGGTTTGTGGACTCGCCCAACGTGAAAATGGCGGACCCCGACGCAAAGCGGCCGAAGTTGCAGTTCGCGGGTTCCTCGGACAAGCTCTACTCGGACTCTGCAGAGGACGTGGCGTCCGCCGCAAACTTCAGACACGTCAAGGTCAGCAACTACCACCTGGACTTGGACGTGGACTTCAAGACCAAGACGATCAGCGCCTCTGCCGTGTTGGACTTGGAGTGCCTGCAACCATGTGCCGAAGGTGTGCTTAATTGCCCTTAAGGGGGAGGGGGGCTAGTACTGATAGGTAACGTTACATACCGGTAAGTACAGAAAACCTGCAATATGGATAGTTAGAGTAGAGACAGTTTTAAATACATCGAGTTGAGTCTGATCAACATATTGTATGCTGAAGAGTACAATGAGAAAGAGTGTGGCCCACCATTTGAAGTTATGAAGCGTACAAGCAACGTGTAAGATAGACCAATCAATTATGAGATGCAATTAAGTCTTATTTACAACTTCATTAGTTATTTATTATGTAATAAATAATAGTATAAAGGCCTCTGATCTCAGCTTTCACTTGTTGTGAGTGATAAGTGACTGTTTTTCACAAATCAAAAAATACCTTACTAGTACATGTAGAAGAAATCTCAAAGCCGATCCTACAGTGGCAAGACAGCATGCACTGGCCGTAACAATATCCATTGGCCAAAACAACTTATAATACATGGGCCGAAACAATATACATTGGCCATAACAGTATACAAAGAGTCAGAAACTGTATCTGATGGCTAAAGGTGACCTACATGGATACTGTTTCAGGTAATGTATACTTCTGCCGCCCATTGATGCGTCTTGCCGTTGGAAGATTTTAAGTTAACAGAACCTGAAGCTTTTGAAAAGGTGTTCTCAGCCTCTCAGGCCATACCTATTTTACTTGTTAGTTCTCAGACATTTGTATAAAAGTTTAGCTAAGATGAATTGCATATAGGCTGGGTGGGAAGAAAACTTGTATTTCACTCCCTGAAACACTGTGTAACAAGGTTCAGACTTTTCCCTCAGACTCTGTTTTCATGTTTATTGTTTTATGTTCCAATTCTTTCTTTAAATCCGAGAACCAAGGCGCTATTGGTGTGGCCTAATCTTTTTCCCATATTTTGTTTCCCTTATAATTGTTCATATAGTAATTTTGGACTCGCATGCCACCCTGTCCATCCATGGTGTCAGAGTCACCTACAAGGACGATCGAAACACAAGCAACCAGCGGCCCGTGACCTTTGACACTCGACCCTTCACCTCGTATGGCGCCGCCCTGCACGTGTCGCTGCCGGTGGCGGTGAATCCCGGGGACGAGTTCCAGCTGGAGTTCAGCTACACTTGTGGGGAGGGGCCGGCGATGTGCTGGCTGGAACCCATGCAGACTGCTGGTATGTTACACACACAGATAGACAGACAGACAGACATTGCCGGTATGTTACACAAACACACATACATCTATACAGACACACACACACACATACAGCTGGGGAGGGGTTGGCTATGTGTTGGCTGGAGCTTATGCAGACTGCTGGTATATTACACAGATAGACGGACAGACTGACACACACACACACACACACACACACACACACACATAGACACACACGCAAACACACACACATGCACACACACACTCACATGCAAAGAGACCACGCAGCTCAGTTACACAGATGGACTCACACACAGATGCACATGTGCACACACACACACACAGACATGCACACATACACTCGTAGTCATACAGACAGAGACACACACAAACATGTGAACCTTCATACACAGACCACGCACACGGACACACTTGCAAAACTCTGCTTAACACGCTTTCGCTAACCCTTTCCTAATCTATTGTGGAGCTATAGAATTCATTCATTCATTTTAACCCTTACTTCAACCCTAACTTTGGCAAAGCTAACCAGGGTGTTTGGTCTAGCTAGCTGACTTGCCAGAGTTGCAAATAGTTCGATCCTATATGTCCTAAATCTGATGGAAGAGTTAGCCTTGTTGCAGAGACTGCAATGATATTTATTTTTGCAAGTCGTCAATTTCACATTGTAGTGGATTTTGTATTTTAAGACCCTTTGGTAGATGCTACATCTGCACCTTTCTTTTCCACCTTTTGCAGGTAAGAAGCTGCCTTACCTGTTCACCATAGGCCAGTCCGTCCTGAATAGGTCCATGTTCCCCTGTATCGACACTCCTGCCATAAAGTCCACCTACTCCGCACAAGTTAAGGTGATTGGGGATCTTGCTGTCATTAGTTAGAACTTTAATAACTTTTACCGTAATCTAGGTCAGGGATTTTTTTAAAACAAGGGAACAGGGACGCTGTGCCCCACATGCCCTGACCATGCACCCCCTTACCCTGGGGAGCAGATCCTCTGGTAAGAAATTCTGATTGACCAGGGATCACACATGACCACAGTCTTCACTGTGACCTTTCTGACAGTAATTTTGGCCCCTAGAAAGCCATAGAATTCTCCATTTTAACTTGGAATTATCAAAACCTCCACACCCTGGTAGGGAGAACCCTATCTCCCCCACTTAGTGACACCGCTCAATTGCAGTGATCCCTCTTGATTCTTTTCTAGAAAGACCCCTGTTTAAACATGATTCAAACAGAATGGTTACCTGGAATGGTTATACATGTTTTGTATACCACTATTTTCATGAAAATGTTCATAGACTTTCTGTGTTTCATGCAACATCTACCACGTAAACGTATTAATATTCCCACATTCTAATTAACTGATTTCCAAGGGAACTCATCAAGATACACAACTACACAAACATTCAATTGCATGCAGTTAATACTGAAAATTGGAACTATTTGAGCTATGCCAATATCTGTCCATACTGTATCTCTCTGTATTTTGCAGTTGAAGTCTGCAAACAGGTCACGAGAACTTGGAAAAACAAGAATTGGAATATATTTGCTCCCTAAAACTGTGTGTACCAAAATACAGACTCTTCAAACGTGTTGCTATTTCAGTTCAGCACCAATTGTTAAAATCCAAGAACGACTAAAGACATTGCCTGTTTATACGACTCTGTTCTTGCCTTAGTATATCCTGTGTGCATTTCTTCTCTTCAGCCCATGTGTACTACAAATGTGTCTTTGCTTGTGTTGCAGGTAAGAAGTTGCCGTATTTCTACACAATGGGGTTCAGTGTCCTCACTCGGACCTTCTTACCTGTTCAGGACACGCCCGCTACCAAGGCAACCTACACGGCTAGGGTCAAGGTGGTACAGTAGTTGAATGCACAATGGACAAGATGAATTTCTCTTGATAACTGCACCTTTGCCAAGAAGGTTGTGTTTTCAGGAGCGTTTGTGTGTGTGTGCGCGTGTGAATATAATTAACTCACAAACTTGAAGAAGCTTGGATGGATATATAGGAAGTACATGTATACCTAAAGTATGTCGTTTGGCCTTGAGATCTTGAAACAATAAAATTTTGGGCCCCCTAGCAGTTTTTAAAGCTACTGCAGTGGGACTTTCAGTTTTAATGTCTCGTGTTCTGGACATGGTATGGTCAGGATTCTCGAGTAGTGGATATATAAGCTCATTTCTTGTATAATGAACATCCTGCTATTTCTTGTGTTGAAGACATCTAGAGGACAGAAATGTTCTTTCTTAAAAAAAAAAAATTATAGCTTCTCTAATTCTTTGTATCATTATGTGTAAATAAATATTAGCATTCTTCGTCAGGTTCCTCCAGGGCTCACTGCTGTGATGAGTGCCTCCTCTCGCACGGAGGGACCGGAACCCAACACCACCCACTTCAAAATGGAACATCCCATCCCTGCTTACCTCATCGCCCTGGCTGTTGGGGACATCGCATCTGCTGACATTGGCCCTCGCAGTAAAGTCTGGACCGAACCAAGTGTGCTGGTGGGTGGGGCTTAGACTTACATTTACCTGTTTGACTTTTATACTCGCTGACACTATATGGGGTCTGGTGGCATGTATCTGCAGCATGTTTGGCCTAGAAACCAAACGTCTTAGGTTCAAATCCTGTCATGCTACTGATCCTGTTCCCTTGGGAAATGCACTTAATGTAACTTTCCTCACTCCACCCAGGATGTACAAAATTGAGTACCAGATTTTGGTTTGAAAGATAAAAGACAGTGGAAGGAGAACATTGGGCTCTACCTTCTAATAGTGTGTCCTATATGCAGTAGATAACAACCCACTGGCCGTATGGCCTTAAAAAGGCTATTGGACTGGCTTTACCCTCTCTACCCTTTTCTATAGTTCCTGTTTATTATTGCAGGAAAAGGCAAAGGCAGAGTTTGAGGGAGTGGTTGAAGAGTATATCCAGGTAGCGGAGGGTTTGTTCGGCCCGTACGTATGGGGCCAGTACGATATCCTCGTCATGCCGCCATCTTTCCCGTACGGCGGGATGGAGAACCCGTGCTTGACCTTCGTGACCCCGTGCCTGCTGGTGGGAGACAAGTCGCTGACTGATGTCGTCATGCACGAACTGGTAGGTTCTCACAGTCAATAAGGCCATTCCAAATTACTTTCTGAACTGAAAATGATTGTTACATTTTTGTTACATTGTTCTAAATCTTCTGATTAATATAAGAAAAAATGAGTCCTTTGCATAAGCCTCTGAGAAAGTCAATTTAAATTTGTTTATATGTTTCTTTCTCCAGTGCCACAGCTGGTTTGGGAACCTGGTAACCAATGCCAACTGGAGTGAGTTTTGGCTGAATGAGGTACAGCATACTCATCATCTGTTTAAGTACAAACTGAGCACATGTGCCTGTGATTTTTACAAGATGTATGGTGTAACTGGTAATGTGTGTTTGTGTGTGTTGATGATAAAATATTGAAGATGTTTAGATTTCACTGTTCTGCAGGGTTTTACCATGCCTGTGCCATGTTACTTGAGGAGTGTATGTGTGTGTGTGTGTGTGTGTGTGTTTATTTGTGTGTATTGAGGGTTGTTAGATTATCCACTGTTCTGCAGGGATTTACCATGTTCTCTCAGCGGCGTGTGTGTGCCACGGTTCTCGGGGAACTCTACATGTGTGTGTGTGTGTGTGTGTGCACGTGTGTGTGTGTTGATGATAAGTTGTTAGATTATCCACTGTTCTGCAGGGATTTACCATGTTCTCTCAGCGGCGCGTGTGTGCCACTGTTCTCGGGGAACCCTACAAGTGCCTGGAGGCCGCCACGGGGCAGGCCCTGCTCCAAAACCACATGACCACTGTCGGGGAGGTGGGTCCACACATGCTGAACACTACACGTCCCTCCAACCACTGACAGCCACAAAATCTTTCCTCAGTCTTTTCTCTGTGCTTGTAGTACAGCCCCAGTTGGCCAAAAAAATCGCACCACAGAAATATACAAATGTATTGGCAATGGGGTTGATTCAATGTGACATAAAAAGACTGTCAGATTTCATAATTATTTCTTAGGTTTTGACCTGTACAAGTGCTATATCCAAAATTTAAAAAACACATTCAGACAATTGAAACATTCATAACAAAATCTGTCTGGTATTACATGACATTAAAGTTTATGAGATATAAGTTCAAATTTGCCATCTGAATCATTAAACTTTGCCTTCAAAAAGGCCAGAGCAGGTATAAAAGAAGAGTTTTCTTTGGAAAACTGATCAAAACAGATTTCCTTATTATGAAATTTTGGAATGAACCACTGTGCACTGAGAGGTATATCCTGGCTGCTAGTCTTGGAGGGGCTTTAGGTGGTGGTGTCCCCCCTAATTGACATGGTATCTTCCTGTCCTGACAGGGGTTCACAAGGTTTGCCCAGAACTATGCCATGTCAAAGGTCCTGGGGAGGGAGTTCTTTTTACTGAAGGTGGCGACAGGACTGTCTGCCTTCAACAGGCAGCTGGGGGATATAGGACAGGTCAGTCCCTGGTGTGAATCTCTCCCTGCTACCCACCAGACTCCTTCCTAACCTAGAAGTGTGATTTAGTCAAGCCACCTACAACTTCCAGTTCATTTACTTTCACAGGGACTTAATTTTGCAGTAGTAGGAGAAAGAACATCTAGGCATGTGCACTGTTTGCACGGTTGAAACAGTTTGATCACAAAGACAATACACATACATTTTTTGTATTTGGGTGTCATTATTTAAGAGTGAGAGGTGATGGAAAAAAAAGTAAAAACCACCACAAACATTTCATGATTTGTAGTACTTCTGCTACCTGTCTGGGGAATTGTATTGTTAAATCTTTTGGTGGTTATGTTAGTTAATGAGCGCTTTAAGGAATGTGTTCTAGAGCACTTGTTCGATGACAACAGTTCCAAACAAAATTCAAACAAGCGCTTGAACCAATTCCTTAATTCGCTCATGTGCCCTCTTCCAAAATTTGGACGATTCCAGACATTAGAGATGTCAAGGTTCCCAGACGATTACTTGAATTTATGACGATAGCTTCTCTTATTGGGTCATTTGTCCTCACTGTCACTCACAAAGGCCTTCTGATGAATTTTGCCTCTTGAGTTCCAGCGTCCTATGTATACATTACATTCTTTATTTCTGCCACATCCTCTTGAATTCTAGTCCTTCTTTTGTACATTAGGACATGGTACATGTATTGCACGACATTAGTACATGGTACAATGTATGGCAACGACTATTACACAAAGTACAAAATAAGTGTATAGAATAAGACTTAACATCCTAATTAAAATAACAAATTAATTGTGTACCCTCTCAACATTCCACTCCCCCCCCCTGCAGAACCACCCCCTGAACTGTCTGCGAGTGAAGATTGAGAAGGGGGTGGACCCAGACGACACGTATAATGAGACCCCCTATGAGAAGGGCTGTGCCTTTGTGAGTTACCTGCAGCACTGTGCTGGTGGAGACGAGAAGTTCGACCAGTTCTTGAAGGCTTACATCAGCAAGTTCAAGTACAGGGTGAGGAAACATGTTGGTTTTGAATTGAACAGAGATATTTTCACTTCACTTCACTTTGATTTTCCAGGGCAATACACCCTGGAGGTCCATTGACCTGTTTTTCTGTCAAGTCTGGGATAAAATGCATGTCATTGTACAACATCAAACACATTACAATATCACATATATTGACAATTACACAACATAGGCAAATGAAGACAAGGAAATTAAGGATGATGAGGTTGATGGAATACTGTGATTAATGGCCCTGACCTATAAACTGCTTCTTTGGTTGAGTGATAAACTATTCCATAGCATAGCCATTAAATGTTGTAAGATACTGCGGTATGACACGTAACTCTAGCTGTGGGACAGTGCAGAACTATATTACTCGTTGCCAATATGAAGAGGAGGCAATAAGTTTGATTATGAAACTTTTGAACAAGTCATGATGATAAATTTAACCAGTTTTTAAAGGCTTACATCAACAAGTTCAAGTACAGGGTGAGGAAACACAATTTCACAAAGTCTGGTGTTCAATGCCAATAAGAGGTGGTAACCAGATCAATTAAATCTTAAACATGAATGGTAAGAAAACATTATTTTTGTCCTTGAAATAGAGATTCTGAACAAATTTCTGAACTTTCGTTCATGGCTGTCTACAAGACCAGTCTCTCTGTACAGAACGGAAATTTACTTGTTGGGACGTACAAATTTTATCACCATCTGTGACAATCTATTTTTGGAGCAATGTAATGAGAAAGTTGATGATTTGATTCTTAAAGGTGTACATTGACAATTTTCAGTACAAGGTAGCATGGTTTGTCCTAGATATAAAGAATAGGATCTGGTGTTCTTCACCAAAATGTTGGCTTAATAAAACACTTGCTTAACATACAATATACAAAGTAACTTTTGTTATCCAGTCAGTGTCTTCCCAACCTGATGAAACTGTCCAGGGTGTTGGCCCTCCCTTCTCAGTAGCAGAGGACATGTTGGTGTTTCATCTGGACTTTCTCTCTTCTCTATGTTGCAATTTGCCACCGGTGCAATGGCCTAGTGGGTAAAGTGTTCGCCTTGCACTCGGTAGGTTGTGAGTTCGATCCCCGGCCGAGTCATACCAAAGACTGGTACATGCTGCTTTCTCTGCTTAGCACTCAGCACTAATGAAGAAGAGTATGGAAGTTAAACACACATCACTACCAGCAGACCAGCCTCTTGCTGCAGTGGCTTGCACATGTGTGGCCCAAGGGCTTCGAAGTGGAGATGGGCGCCACCATACGCGTCTGTAGATGCATGGGCAAACTTTAACTTTTAACTTTTTTCTGTGTTGCAATTGGAATTTAACCTTCATATCTTCTCTTCTCTCCAATTGCAGAGTGTTGTAGCAGAGGACATGTTGGAGTTTTACCTGGACTATTTTCCACATCTCAGGGAACAGGACCTCAGGAACAAGTAAGTGGCACGGTTCTGCTGCATTGTATTTCTTGGTGTCGTCATATCTTGCAGGATAACTTCATCTTACCTGACATAGTACCTGTAGATTGTTCATTGTCTTTTAAAGACACCATTGCATTCTCACAGTCAAACCTGTCATACATGTTGTGTTCCAGACCAGGCTATGAGTTCGAGCGATGGCTGACGACACCCGGCTGGCCTCCGTTTGTAGCAGATCTGTCGCCGGGGCAACAGCTGACACGCCCAGCAGAGCAGCTGGCAGCTCATTGGGCGGGGGACCAGATGGAGGAGGTGACCCCCCTTTTTTCTGAATAGACTAATCCGGCAAAGTACGGACATAATACTCATAGCTGATGATGCCATTTGTTAATGGGGTTTGAGATGTTTTTTTTCTATAGTGGGTCAGACTGATCCATTCATTTGATATCAACATGTTATGCAGTGCAGTTGGAATCAGATTAAGGAGATGAAAAGAATGGTGTACATTTTCTGGTCCCTCAGACATTCTGAGGTAGAAAAGACTGAAAAACCTACCAGATCTTCCACTTCTTGTGGAGTGATCCAAGCACTTAATGCACACAGACATTTTTACAGAAACCATTTCTTCTTTGCGTTTGTTCTGTGTTTGGAAGAGGAATGGGTTTGTGATCAATGGATTTGTTCTGTTCAGAACTCAGAAATACATGTACCCCTGCAGTTCCAGAATTAAATATTATGGGGTCCATATCAATATGAAATTGATACTCAGACACAACCAGACAGACGTTTTTTTTTCAGAAACCATGTCATCTTAAGTTTGAACTTGTTCTGTGTTTAAAAAAATGGATAATTAAATGTTTTTCAATGTACCCGTTCTGTCAGAACCCAGAGGTGGTAATCGACATATGTGGTTGGAAAACCTACCAGATTGTCCATTTCCTGGACACATTTGTGTCAAGCACTTTACACACTGTCAGACACTTTAAACAGAAACCATTTCTTCTTCGCATTTGTTCTGTGTTTTGGAAGAAGGAATTGTTTTAGATCGGTGACTTTGTTCTGTTCAGAACCAGGAGGTTGTGCCGGACATATCAGACTGGAAAACCTACCAGATTGTTCACTTCTTGCATGGACAAACTTGTGGAGTGACCCTAGCACTTTACACACTGTCAGACACTTTGAACAGAAACTATTTCTTCTTTGCGTTTGTTCCGTGCTTCAGGATCGTTTCTGATTGATAAATTTGTTCTGTTCAGAACCCAGAGGTAGTAACAGACATCGGACTGGAAGATGTACCAGATTGGTTACTTCCTGGACAAACTTGTGGAGCGACCCAAGCATGTTACACACTGTCAGACACTTTGAACAGAAACCATTTCTTCTTTGCATTTGTTCTCTGTTTTGGAAGAAGGAATTGTTTTAGATCTGTGAACTTGTTTTGTTCAGAACGCAGAGGTGGTGCCAGACATATCAGACTGGAAGACCTACCAGATCGTCCACTTCCTGGACAAACTTGTGGAGCGACCCAAGCTGACCCACGACACCATACAGGCACTGGCCAAGAAATACCCTAAGATTGCAGAGTCTCACAATGCTGAGGTAAGTGGATGAGTACATACATGTATATAGCTCCTTTAAGAAATGCCTTCTTGAATAGCACGTAAAACTGAAGTCCCGACAATCCTTAAGCACATTTTTAAGATCCTTATACTCACCAGGTGAGTGATACTTGTATTCTTCCACGTGTGATGGATCAAACAGCTTGAACATGTAAAACTACACGTACAAAACTGGTGTTACATCTTGAGGCACAGTTATATAACAAACAAAAACAAGCATGTCTTGTTTGTTTTTTACACAAAGTTTTATTTTACCTAATGCCATTATGGAACAGCTACATTGCATTGTTGTGTAAAAATAATGTCATTTTCCTTAGTGCAAAGCAGGTGTCTAGCCAGCGTCCGTTTTTCCGTCAATTGACGGAAATTTGCTGCGTCTGACGGAAAAATTTTAAAACCAATCCGTCAACCTTGACGGACAAAAATCCTTGGTGGAAGCTACAGGCGGCTTGGGGATGCCGTCCACGGCCATAAAAGCCACACACTGTTTGTTTTGCTATTCTTATGATTGTTGACAATGTGTGTCGGCGCCCTTTCGCATACAATAATCTCATTAAAACCTGTTTTTCAAGGTCTCAGTTCAGTCCTTCTAATTAATTTTCGCGGTTTTCGCGACGATTGTAATTGGCTGACGGAAAAAAATTTCGAGCTGGCTAAAGCCCTGGTGCAAAGTCAACTGGTTAGTGATCTTTCGTCTGAAATTAGATTTTGGGAGTTCCAATCCTAGCTGTTGTTGCTTGCCCAAAATCCACCCTACCAAAATATTAAGCCAGGTGGTTTCCTGTTCACTGTGCAACCTTGTTACAAAAGATCTACAGGAATTTCCCTGGTACAACATGGAAATACTGTACATAGCACTGTCATCTCTATCACGACCAGTTGAAGGATAGCTCTTCTCTGATTTGAAGATGATTCTACTCTTCACTTGTTGGTGTCATGATTCCATTCTATTTCATTTTATAATCATGTGTGTGTTTACAAAGGACAGCATATTAATCTATGATCCACTTTTCACTGTGTAGCCTGGAAATACTGTACATAACATCATCTTCTCTGTCACATCCAGTAGAACAGTTTCTCAGTGGCTTGAAGATCATTCTACTCTTCACTTCTTGTCATGTCACCTCATTTCATTTCATGACTATGAGTGTTAATGTTAAACTTTGTACCTTTACCCACCACCCCCAGCTGACTATGAGATGGTGCATGCTGATAATCAAGAGCAACTTCACCTCTGACCTGCCCAAAGTCAGGGCCTTCCTGGAGAGCCAAGGTACTGTAAAGTCATTTCTTTTCACAAGATTGTGATTGGTATAATCAAAGAGGTTCCCCTATTCAATCTTCTACACTGTAGGTGTCATGGAAAATCAGCCTTTCAGTCATTGTTATACATGTTGGAACAATTTAAAACAGAAGTGAAACAATGGAAATGTATATTCACCATGGGATGATTTCAAGGTAGAGACAACACAAAAATAAAACCACCAGAAGATGTAAAGACCTTATCATTTGAAATATGAAGCAACTGAGATCGTTGAATAGGGATGTCAATGCTGACTAATAAGTTTCAAGGTTTATTGGTAGAACAAAACATTTCATACATGTAGCTTAATCCTCTTGGACAGTGCAGCAGGCAGACAATCATATGTTTTCCAAGCACTGTACTGTACAAGAATATGTGTACCGGTTTTGTGTATGGTTATTTAAGATACCACATATTTATTTGACATGCTGTAAAATGTTTCAAAACAACTCTGCATCTGTTATGCGATATATGAAACCTGAATTCAAGTACATCGATAGTTTTAGTTGACTGAAGAGGCAGCTACATGTAGTAGTGTTTATAACGCAGGTGTCAAATTGTCAACACACTTGGCACTTGTCAGCTCAACTATTGGTGTTGTTCTTGCTTTATACGATAAAGGTAGGGACAGTCCAACATAATAGATCACCAGAAAGTTGTGGTTCCAGGGTGGAAACATATTTTTTCCCTCTGTGACCTTTCAACATTGTGTTACCTCCAAAAATGGTGCTCAAAAGGACATTGGCTGTAGAAAAGAAGAAATTGTCCTTTGGAAACTTCTTGGCTGAGCTTTTTTCCCGCTGTGTGTAATCAACTCAAAGGGTGTTGAAGTAACAAGAAATTCCACCTTTGTTTTTCTCCAGGGAAGCAGAAGTACACCCTGCCCATCTACCGTGCCTTGAAGGCGGGGAGTTCCGAGGCTCAACACTTTGCTCGAGAAATCTTCGAGGCGACCAAAGACACTCTCCATGTTAATGTGCGCAATTATGTACAGAAGATTCTTAGTGCTTAGACCAAAAACAACATATGGTGGTAACCGTGGAACCAAGACCACGGTGAACATTGCATCAAGTGCATAAAGTGCATTTCTAGCAGTAACTGCTAGAGGGCGTTTGTGCAAAGGTTTGTAATGTTTATACTGGGTAAAAAGAGTTGCAGGTACAGATAATAAATAGATAATTGATTTTTTGTTACGCTGTTTGTAAAAATATGTTTCTTGAAAGATATCTGCAATATACATATCTTGTCAATATTTCTTTATAACAACACTTGTCAGATAGAAGTATACACAATTGCAGACCCGGTGGAAAAAATTTGTTCAAGGTTGAAAATAGACACTTTTTTGTAGAATTTGTCTCAAGTTATGTTTTACTTTACCGCCCCCCACCCCCATGTGTAGTATGGATCAGTCTGTCAAATATGGTTGTTGCAATCATCAGTGATTTGGACTTGATTATTGTAGAAACAGGGATGAGCAGATATTGCTGCTAATTTTTTGCTGCTGTGTCATTTTCAAATGCCCGCTTGATAAGTAGTCTGATTGTTGAATGAATAAAATATAGAGAGATTTACCACACACAGGGCTGAGTCTCTACTTTCCTGTTTAATGCAATATGTCAAAGTTTAAAGCACAATTTAATTTGTTCTTAAGACAGCAGTAATACAGGGTTGATACATGGGAGCACATTATAACAATACGTCTCTGTGAAAATATATTTCCAATGTA
>NC_049986.1:19072587-19111273 GCF_000003815.2 Branchiostoma floridae | reverse complement strand
AGTGAGCTAAAACTGAACCAAGATCACTTTACTTTACTTTCCTTTTCATGTCTCCAGTTTGGACACTTGCTCAAATTAAACATTTAATGGAGGTACTGTGCTTGAGGACTGACAAGTCTATACAAATCACCACAAACATGTCAAAAGGTTTTTACCTCCTAGTCACCTTCAAGAAAAATGTGCAACAAAGTGAGTTTATGGGTAATTTGATATGATTGACCCAATACGTTTGATGTCGTTGTGGCGCAACGGCTAGAACATTTTATGGTCAGAATCATTAGGTCCCGAGTTTGATACTTGCCATGCCCCAACCTTGTGCCCTTGGGAAAGGCACTCTACACGATATACCCACCACGATGGTGGAGTGGCCCCCACAAAGCCTCACGGCTAATCTGTCTCTAAAACGGTGCCACAACCACCTAGTACGGATTTGATGAGCCAACATCTGCACATATGCCACAAAAAGCCATATTTTTTTATTGACCTAATGACCAAATGGACCGAGAGTTACCTTCAAGCCTTGCATTTGGTAAGAAACACCAGTCAAAACGATACAACAGCTGTATTTGAACTGAACAATATCAATCATACCTTGTACCTGCCCTTGGTACTGAATGGCTTTTACACTGACACAGTCATCTTTCTAGTCAAATGTCTTTCACACTGAGGACTCCCTGTTATATATCGATTCTGTTGAAATGTCACCATTCTTGTGCCCCTTGGTAAGGCACTTTACTCGATTTTCCTCACTTCACGCAAGTGGAAGTGAATACCTAGCTTTGGTTAGGGCTGTCCCTCAGATAGAACACTGAATGGAGGACCGGGTTAAGGCATTGTACAGTACACTTTTCATAGCCTCCCACTCCCAGCTAACATGAAAATGACACCCTAGTCAAAATGACACAGCTGTATTTGAACATTACAATTACATATATTAACCGTACCTTGCACCTGCTCTTGGTGCTGAATAGTTTTCACACTGACACAGTCATCTCTCTGGTAGAATGACCTTTTCACTAAGGATTCCCTGCTAATGGGATTGATTTTGTTGAAATACCACCAATCGTGTGCCCCTAGGAAAGTGAATATCTTCATTTAGCTTTGGTTAGGGCCGTCCCTCAGATAGGACATTAAAGAGAGCCACACCTCAAGCAGCTAAAAGAACCCACCACACGTATCGAAAAGGATGTGTAAGGTTGAAAACATATTGTCTCTGATAGCGGCACCTGGGGCAATTACTGTCATACTGAGGTCAGTTGAGTTCAGTGACAATAGGCAATTTCTCCCCGTCTATTGTCATCTCCTTGAAATTTGTCACCTGGCTGCAATAAGATATAGTTATCAGCCAGGGGCCAACACCCTAAGGGAGAATGGTAGGGGTAACCTGTTGCCTTTTGCTAAAAATTGATTTGACTTGAACTGAACAATTAACTGTACCTTGTACCTGCCCTCGGTATTGAATGGCTTTTACTGAGGACTGCCTGCTATAGGGATCAATTCTGTTGAAATGCAACCATTCTTGCACTTTACTTGACTTTCCTCTCTTCATGCAAGTGCAAGTGCACGACAGACTGCCAGTAAAGCATTGATAACTCCAGTAATGATGACTACATGGCATTGTACAGTACACTAACATTAAAATGACACACCAGTCAAAATGACACCACTGTATTTGAACTGAACAATATCAACCATACATTGTGCCTGCCCTTGGTGCTGAATGGTTTTCACATTCTGACACTTTCCAATCTTGTGCCCCTGGGAAAGTGAATACCTAGCTTTGGTCAGGGCCGTCGAGCTGTGCTTTACAAGTGCACCACAGACTGCCAGTAAAGCATTGATTTGCTTTAACTCTGGTAAGGATGACTACATGGTCAGTGTACATTACACTGACATTACAATGACCTTTTGAAAAGGCACCAATCCTGTGCCCTAGAAATGCACATTTCTCAACTTTTCTCACTTGTGAAGTGAATACCTAGCTTCGGTTAGGGCCGTCCCTCATATAGGACATTAAATGGAGGTCCCGTGTTTGGGGAGAGCCACACCTCAAGCATGTAAAAGAACCCACCACACTTATCAAAAAGGATGTGAATGGTTGAAAACATACCCAACTAGCATTAAATTGACACATCATTCAAAATGCCATAGCTGTATTTGAACCGAACAATATCGACCATATCTTGCACCTGCCCCTGGGAAAGTGAATACCAAGCTTTGGTTAGGGCCATTGAGCTGTGCACCACAAGTGCACGACAAACTGCCAGTAAAGCATTTATTTGCTGTAACTCCGATAAGGATGACTACATGGCATTGTATAGTACACTAACATTAAAATGACACACAAGTCAAAATGACACCGCTGTATTTAAACTGAACAATATCAACCATGCATTGTACCTACCCTTGGCACTAAATGGCTCTCACACTGACACAGTCATTTCTCTATTTAAATGACTTTCACACTGAGGAATCCCTGTGATAGGCATCAATTGTGTTGAAATGCCACCATTCTTGTGCCCCGGGAAAGTGAATAGTACCTATCTTCGGTTATGGGCATCCTTCAAATAGGACATTGAATGGAGGTCCCATGTTCGGGGAGAGCCACACCTCAAGCACATAAAAGAACCCACCAAACTTACTGAAACTCAGTTAAGGATGACTACATGGCATTGTACAGCACATTTTTCATAGTCACAATGACACAGCTGTATTTGAACCAAACAATATCAACCATATCATGCACCAGCTTTTGGCATTGAGTGGCATTCACATTCTGACACTGTCCAATCTTGTGCCCCTAGAAAAGTGAATACCTACATGTAGCTTTGGTTAGGGCCGTCGAGCTGTGCACCACAAGTGCACGACAAACTGCCAGTAAAGCATTGATTTGCTTTACCTCCGGTAAGGATGACTACATGGCATTGTACAGTACTCTAACTTTATAAAATGACACAGCTTTATTTGAACTTAACAATTATCAACCATGCATTGTACCTGCCCTTGGTACTGAATGGCTTTCACACTGACACAGTCATTTCCCAAGTCAAATGCCTTTCACAATGAGGACACCCTGTTTTAGACATCAATTCTGTTGAAATGCCACCAATCTTGTGCCCCGGGAGAGTGAATACCTGTCTTCGGTTAGGGGCATCTTTCAAATAGGATATCAAATGGAGGTCCTGTATTTGTGGAGAGCCACACCTCAAGCACATAAAAGAACCCACCACACTTATTGAAACTCAGTTAAGGATCGCTACATGCTACATACCAGCTTCTAGCTTTGAACTGGACAATATCAACCATACCTTGCACCTGCCCTTAGTGCTGAATGGTATTCACACTGACACTTTCCAATCTTGTGCCCCTAGGAAAGTGAATTGTATACCTAGCTTTGCCTAGGGCTGTCCCTCCGATAGGACATTAAATGGAGCTCCAGTGTTTCGGGAGAGAGAGACACACCTCAAGCACATAAAAGAACCCAACGCACTTATTGAAACTCAGTTAAGGATGACTACATGGCATTGTACTTGAACCACACAATATCAACCGTACCTTGCACCTGCCCTTGGTGCTGAATGGTTTTCATACTGACACTTTCCAATGTTGTGCCCCTGGGAAAGTGTTCCCTTTTAAAGGCATCAATTCTGTTGAAATGCCAGCAATCTTGTGCCCCAGAAAAGTCAAAACCTAGCTTCGGTTAGGAGCATCCCTCAAATAGGACATTGAATGGAGGTCCAGTTTTTGGGGAGAGCCACACCTCAAGCATGTAAAAGAACCCGCTGCACTTATTGAAACTCATGACATTGTACAGTACATTTTTCATAGTCAAAATGACACAGCTGTATTTGAACTGAACAATATCAACTGTACTTTGCACCTGCCCTAGGTGCTGAATGGTTTTCACACTGACATAGTCATCTAGCTAATGGAATGACTTTCTCAATGAGGAATCCCTGTTATAGGGACCAATTCTTTTGAAACGCCACCATTCTTGTACAGCTGGGAAAGTGAATACCTAGCTTCTAGCTTTGAACTGGACAATAGAAACCGTACCTTGCCCCTACCCTTTGGCACTGAATGCCTTTTACATTCTGACACTTTCAAATCTTGTGCCCCTGGGAAAGTAAATACCTAGCTTCGGTTAGGGGCGTCCCTCAGATGGGACATTACATGGAGGTCCAATATTTGGGGAGAGCCGCACCTCAAGCACATAAAAGAACCCACCACACTTATTGAAACTCTGTTAAGGATGACTACATGGCATTGTACTTGAACCAACAATATCAACCGTACCTTGCACCTGCCCTTGGTGCTGAATGATTTTCATACTGACACTTTCCAATGTTGTGCCCCTGGGAAAGTGTTCCCTTTTAAAGGCATCAATTCTGTTGAAATGCCACCAATCTTGTGCCCCAGAAAAGTCAAAACCTAGCTTCGGCTAGGAGCGTCCCTCAAATAGGACATTGAATGGAGGTCCAGTTTTTGGGGAGAGCCACAGCTCAAGCATGTAAAAGAACCCGCTGCACTTATAGAAACTCATGGCATTGTACAGTACATTTTTCATAGTCACAATGACACAGCTGTATTTGAACCAAACAATATGAACCGTGCCTTGTACCTGCTCTTGGCACTGAATCGCTTTCACATTCTGACACAGTCAATTACAAGTCTAGTGGAATGACTTTCTCACAAAGGTTTCCCTGTTATAGGGATTGATTCTGTTGAAATGGCACCATTCTTGTGCCCCTGGGGAAGGCACTTCACACGACTTTTCTCACTTAACACATTGTCAAGTGGAAGTAAATACCTAGCTTTGGTTAGGGCAGTCCCTCAAATAGGACATTGATTGGAGGTCCCGTATTCTTGTCCTATGTGTACACGAAAAAGATGTGAACCACAAAATAACCAGTAAGCATTTGATTTTGCTTTAACTCACTTAAGGATGACTGCATGAAATTGTACAGTACATTTGTCATAGCGCCAACCGCCACCCCACCCCAGCTAGCATTAAAATGACACACCAGTCAATTTGACTGACAGCTGTATTTGAACCAAACAATAGCAACCGTACCTTGCACCTGCCATTGGTGCTGAATGGCTTTTACACTGACACTTTCCAATCTTGTGCCGCTGGGAAAGTGAATACGTAGCTTTGGTTAGGGGCGTCCCTCAAATAGGACATTAAAGGGACAAGCACACACCTCACACCTCAAGCACATAAAAGAACCCACTGCACTTATTGAAACTCACTTAAGGATGACTACATGACATTGTACAGTACATTTTTCATAGTCACAATGACACAGCTGTAGTTGAACCGAACAATATCATCCGTACCTTGTACCTGCTCTTGGCACTGAATTGCTTTCACACTGAGCCATATTTCTAGTGGAATGAATTTCACACTGAGGATTCCCTGCTATAAAGCACTCAAGTAAAATTGCCTTCTAGCACCAAACTCAAAGTTCTTGGGTTCAAATTGGCTGATATATCACTGATTTTGCGCCTTTGGGAAAAGCACTTCACGAGACTCATCAATTCCTCATTTTCACTCGGGTAGAACGAAGTACCTAGCTTCGGTTAGGGCTGTCCCTCGGGTGTTTTACGTATTTTAGGCATATTCTGATGGCTTACTATTTTGTCTTTTTCATGCCCCAGACAGACATGAAGAAAATAATACAAAATAGGAAGCCATACAAAAAGGCCTAAAACCACATCAAAAACAACCAGAGAGTACCCTCAAGCCACAGTCAGTCAGAACATTATAAATGCTCTCATGATGTGTTATCAGTCTGACAGATGAATCACTTTTTTTCATGAATCAGACTAATCTGGTGTTCTACCCAGCCTGAATTTATTTTCTGTCCCTTGGATTTTGATTGGAAATCCTGTTCAAGGTGCCATGATCCTAGGGGTGTCTGGGGGCACGCTCTCTGGAAAAAACTTTTAACACCTAGACCCTCAGAAAAGCAATTTCTTCTATTTTGAGGGGGAAATCTTGCTGACAGACTGGTTCAATTAATATCTTCACATGCTGATTTTTGCCTGTCACAGAGGATGGAATGGGCAAAATTTTTGTCCGTCCCTGTCAAAATTGCCAAACTGGCCTGGACTCACAATTCAGTGAGCAGTACTAACAAATCATATATGTGTAGCTGCTTGTCATGACTGGCAACTACAAAACATTGCATCTCAGTCTACAATTGTTGGTGACTATTTTGTGCCATCCATACACATAACTGCATTGAACAAACTGACCCGTGTTTTCATTGAACAGATTCAATCCCCGCAAGTGCACACTCCATAACTGATTCTGACTCTGGAGCTTGTATGAAACATAGTTGTATAAAAATATGGCTAGAACTTGCAGGACATCATTGTAGAACATGGTGCATATCTTCATTGCCACGTAATTAATTAATTAAATAAAATTTTTGTTGATATAAGAAACAGATTGGTACTTCACTGTAGCTAAAACCTACTGTCTCTTTTTACATTTTTAACACTCATTATTGTATATGACGACTCAACAGTTTAAACTTTTGGCAAAAGAATCTCCCCTCTAGATTAAGCTTGACAATGTCTGACTTTACCTGATTTCAAGATTAGATTAAACAACTAGCAACATGCCATTGAGGATATTGGTCCAGTGTTAAACATGGTAATTTTTAGGGCAGGCAAAATCAGCTCAACTTCAATTTGACCTTCCTAGTTTGAGGCGGCAGCTGTAATGGAAAAACTATCAATTGAATGTCTGTTTGTCACACACAAATATGCAGAATTAGTTATGACTTCTAAGTTTAAAGGAAACTTGCAATTGGCACAAATTGCATCCAAAAAAGCAGACTGAGTGTTTTCAGACAACATTACATATTATCCTCTGAACAATTGTTTGGCCGTCTAAACCTAGTTGATCACCCGCAGTCCTGTAGCCAATGGTAGGTATGCTGAAAATCACCCATGGCATTAGTGTACTGCTGCAATGCTTTGAGAATCTTGACCACATGACAGCAATGATGGCAGCCCAACTACCTTGCCCTTAGGAAAAAAAATGTGTTTCCTGTTTCCCAACCAACCCTATATAGATAAACCTGCCGACCCTAGCCTTTTTGGGGAGGGCAGCTGGCAGGAAACATTTGATCGGACATGATGATGAAAAGTGGTAACATTACATTTTGAAAATACAATAGAATACAACAGGGTGTATTCCGAATCACCCGAGGACCAGCCTTGCCCGACGGTCGAAAACCGGAGGGTGATCTGACCCGCGGGAGGTCTGTATTTGATGCGAAACACGCCAGAAGAAAAATTTGGTGCCTACGTTATTTGTTTCAACAGTAATGCGCCAACGTCCAAATCAGGTATTTGAATTTTCTACCACGCTGAGTTTGCCTTGCTCAGGAACCGATCAAATTATTTGATGGGAGCCTGTGTGATACGGCTTTTCATTGCACTGTCCAAAACACCTGTATCGAACGTTATCGCGGCCCAGGTATAACATACATGTAATGTAAATGCAGAAACTTTCGCTATGATTATAATGTTTGTGGTTTTACTCGGTGGTCGCTTCACCACGAGCTTAAAACCACTGCAAACATTTTTCCATGGCAGTAAGAGACTACAGTGCATGGTGCTATTGCAAACTTAAAACCACCGCCTTTTTCCCACATGCCTTGGACAACACCCTTGATGATATCTTCACTCAACTTGTGAAGCAAAACTGCGTGGAAGGAAACACGTAATTGCATGCACTGTGAAAATGAAACCGCTGTAAACATCTCTGGTACTAATTCAATCAAACAATTCGGCTTTAGACATTCGTTCAGTACACAGCCGCAGACAGTCCCATATACTTTTAGACAATTCAGAAGGTCTCTAAAATTAAAAAAAAAATATGTAAAAAAGGAGATTTACCAAACATTTCGAGTGATATCCATAACACTTCTTCAGTGCCATTAGAACTAAAAAAAGGGAACTGGCAGAACAATTGTTAAGTACATCCAACTGGAAAACCAGTTGAACATGTCAAAGTCAAAATGATTGCATTCAAATGTTACTAAATATTGTAATCATGCAAATGTAACTGTAGTGCTACCTCATTTGGAAAGTTCAACATGTTTTGTAGTGTTTCCTTAATTTCCCTTGATCTGCATGCATCCCCATAATTTGTAGTGAGGTTACCAAATTTGTGTACTTGCATTTCAAGAGCATAATTGCATAGGTCCCATCCACGTTGCATAGAGGTCTTCCACAAGATCTATTAACCATCTTACAAGAATCTCTGAACAAGGCAATTGCCACTTAGTCTAGAAAATATAGTATGCCGATGAATTTGATATTGTCAAATTGAATGAAGAAAAAGATCTGTTTGCCGACATACATCTATTTGCACATTGCATTTAGATTCTTCAGTGAGTGGAATATATGGATCCACCATTCTCTACTTGAAGTATAGACATTGCCATTTTGCTATACAACGGTTACATACCGTTAGCTTGGCAGAATTAAAAGGGCCAGTCATGAAAAAGCTGGATTTTGTAAAACAGCACTTCTGCTGGTAAGAATTGTTATCAACCAAGAAAATACTCTTAACTTGGAAGATACATTCAAATGAATCTAGAATACTTTTCCATGACATGAATACTCAACTATTTCTCTTGCAACCAGTCAGTTATAATTAGTAACTCATCACTTACAGTATTACAGCTCTCAAACCTTTAATTTAACAGAGTCTCATGATCAAAAACCGTTCCAATAAGAAACCCAAACATGTCAACTCCTTTCTGTAATCCTTTTCCAGAACACGAGCATTGTCCATAACCCACAATGCAAACCATTTTGTCCCTTGAACCTTCATGTAAAAAGTTTGCACAATTGAACTCATATCCACTCTGTGTTGATAAATTTGTTGTTTAAAAGCATCTTTCAAATCCTTAAGTCAGTCTGTACAATTAGGAGAAGCTGAGCAGAGAAGTTGTTACCTTGTTGGACTTGTTCTCTGAAACACTGTTTAATAAATATGCAAGATTCATGTACATTTATGTACACATATCTGCGATTGACCACTGTGATGATTCATTTAGTTTACAAGAAGGGTGTAGACTTTGTTTTTGCTGAAGTGCTGTATTAACTGCAAGAACTCTAGTATCCGTAACTGAACATATTGAACAATTGACAGTTACGAACTAAGGCAGTCTATGTTTTTTTGGCTGAGAGCAAAACAATTGACAGTTACGGACTCAAGGCTGCCAGACGAGTCTTTTTCCTCTTTTGCTGAGAGCTATGTGTAAGTATTAGCCTAAGGGTTATAACACCCCTAACTGAACAATGATTATGGACAGTCACAAACTGAGGCAGTCTTTCTTTTTTGCTGTAAACTAAATTTACTTAATCTAAATTGAATAATTAACATTATAGCTAAACTAATTAACTAAGTGTCTGTGTGTAGACTCTCAGCTGTCAATGACCTGTTGACCTGTGAATATGTCTTAACCCTTAAACTGCCAAGCCCGGATATATCCAGCACACATATACATGTCCTGTGTGCTGCGCCCAGATATATCCGGTATAGCGAATTCCCCCAAAGTAGCAGCTCTGCGCGCGTGTAGCGCACGAACCCCGGAAGTTAGGGGCGCTGGCCTTGTTTGGAGGTTTCTTTTTGGAGGTCAGTGGTCTGCACCCTGGCACTGATAGCATTTAATAGGGCTGAAACTCTGGCAGTTTAAGACTTTTTTTACCTACATTTTGTAATCAGTTTTGTGGATTTTTTTCAGGCCATTGACAGCTAACAGCTACTTGGAATGTTAATTTTCCAAGAGTTCAAGCTAGGTGTTGAGAAACATTTTAGAAATACCAAACATGGAAATTGATCTTTGTGTTACAACTAATTTTTCAATGGTGCTTCAATGGTCTTTTGTCTTACTATGGAATTAAATATCTCACATTACTAAATACATGGCTTTCATTGTCCTAAGTAGGAATCACAATCCTAATCTGACTTCTACGTCTTAAGTTGATGCACACACACAGACTAAGTATTATTTTGCATTGATGTTTAGCATCAGTGAGCTCTGAAGGTTTATGGACATAGTAATTACTGCTGCTTCGGGACATTTTGTCGATCATTTTTGCTTGCTTGTCATTTTGTTTTGTTCTCATCTTCATTTTACTTTCCATCGTTCATTTTTTTTTCTAAATTGCTTGTTCATCTCCCAGGCAGTGGTAAGGATGATGAGCTCCTTGTCTGTAGTGATTGTCATACGAGGTAAATTGTTGTTGTTTGTTGCTTGTTGTCGTCACGTCCTTGTTCAACGTCTATCATTTCACAAGACGTGATCAGTCTTCGTGCTGGGTTTCACATGGTTCAATTTGAAGTCAAAATTGTCTCTCAATGTACTTAACTCATGGCGGCTTATCTGCTTGAGAGAGGGCCAGGGCTTGCATGTTGCATTTGAAGGTGCGTGGAGACAGCGCTAGCATTCTTGTTCATTTTTATTTCTTGCCGTACACGAATGCGGAGAATGTTTGAGCATTCCATGCAGATCAAATCATACTGTTGCCATTGGTGGACTCAACAGCGTAAAGTAAACACAGTCAAAAAGTCCTTCCTAATGGCACAGAACCAGGGCTTGCATGTTGCACTTGAAGGCGCGTGGAGACGGCGCTAGCATTCTCGTTCTTTTTTTTTTTTTGCCGAACACGAATGCAGTTTGCAGTATTCCAAGCAGATCAAATCATCACCAGGCAAGGGCTTGCATGTTGCACTACAAGGCGCATGGAGACAGCGCTAGCATTCTTGTCCTTTTTTTTTTTTGCCGAACGGAGTCGAATCATCACCGGGCCAGGGCTTGCTTGTTACACTTCAAGGTGCGTGGAGACAGCACTAGCATTTTTGTTCTTTTTTTTTTTTTGCCGAACACGAATGCAGTTTGCAGTATTCCCTACATATCGAATCATCACCAGGCAAGGGCTTGCATGTTACACTACAAGGCGCATGGAGACAGCGCTAGCATTTTTGTTCTTTTTTTTTTTTTTTTGCCGAACACGAATGCAGTTTGCAGTATTCCCTACATATCGAATCATCACCAGGCAAGGGCTTGCATGTTACACTACAAGGCGCATGGAGACAGCGCTAGCATTTTTGTTCTTTTTTTTTTTTTTGCCGAACACGAATGCTGTTGAAAGCGTATTTCTAGCAGATTGAATCATCACCAGGCCAGGGCTTGCATGTTGCACTTCAAGGCGCGTGGAGACAGCACTAAGCATTCTCGTACTTTTTTTTTTTTTGCCGAACGGGAATGCTCCTTGAGGCGTATTTCGTGGCATCAAATCATCACCAGGCCAGGGCTTGCATGTTGCACTTCAAGGCACGTGGAGACAGCACTAGCATTCTTGTCCTTTTTTTTTTGCCGAACTTGAATGCTGTTTGCATGAGGTGTATTCCAAGCAGATCAAATCATCACCGGGCCAGGGCTTGCATGTTGCACTTGAATGTGGTTGGTGACGGCGCTAGCACTCTTGTCCTTTTTTTTTTGCGAACACGAATGCTGAGAATGTTCGAGTATTCCATGCAGATCAAATCATAACAGTTGCCATTGGTGGACTCAACTGCTTAAACACAGTCCAAAAGTCCTTCCTAATGGCACAGAACCAGGTCTTGCAAGTTGCACTTCAAGGTGCGAGGAGACGGCGCTAGCATTCTCGTTCTTTTTTTTTTTTTGCCGAACGGGAATGCTCCTTGAGGCATTATTTCGTTGAGTCGAATCATCACTGGAGAATCATCACCAGGCCAGGGCTTGCATGTTGGACTTCAAGGCACATGGAGACAGCGCTAGCATTCTTGTCCTTTTTTTTTTTTTTTGCCGAACTTGAATGCTGTTTGCATGAGGTGTATTCCAAGCAGATCAAATCATCACCAGGCCAGGGCTTGCATGTTGCACTTGAAGGTGGTTGGTGACAGCGCTAGCACTCTTGTCCTTTTTTTTTTGCGAACACGAATGCTGAGAATGTTCGAGTATTCCATGCAGATCAAATCATAACAGTTGCCATTGGTGGACTCAACTGCTTAAACACAGTCCAAAAGTCCTTCCTAATGGCACAGAACCAGGTCTTGCAAGTTGCACTTCAAGGTGCGAGGAGACGGCGCTAGCATTCTCGTTCTTTTTTTTTTTTGCCGAACAGGAAGGCTCCTTGAGGCGTATTTCGTGGAGTCGAATCATCACCGGAGAATCATCACCAGGCCAGGGCTTGCATGTTGCACTTCAAGGCACGTGGAGACAGCGCTAGCATTCTTAAACTTTTCTTTTGTGAACTCCGATGCTGTTCCGTGCCACAGTGTATTCCTTGCAGATCAAATTATACTCTCACACATGGTGGCCTCGACTACTTTTGCTTTAGTTGGATTTCCTCAAGAACTTCCTGCAAAGACACAAAATAATAAATTTAAGCATCTTTCAGTTTGATAGATAGGAAGAAAAACAAGAAATGCTAACATTCCAAAAAGTTAATTAATATTATTCCGACCCGCGGGAGGGCTGAGACCAAGGGTGATGCGGACGTCATACCTGTGACGTTTTTGCGTCACAGGTATGACATAAAATGTAGTTACCGTACCAAACTGGCCAAGGAGTGTAGTCTGTACCAAGAGGTACATACAGTACATGTGCCATGTAGCCAAACACCAACTCCTATAGGCCGGCTTCACTTCTCTGGCAGCTTTACAACAACATGTAAATACTACCCTATGCTACCGTAGGATCTGTTTGGAGATTAGGATGTATAAAGAGACCACAAACTTACCTATTGTGCAGGCACATCATTCTTGATGGTGGCACTCTTTTTGTCTTTAAGTATAGGACGCATACAGCTTTCAGGAATGTAACTTGCATGTTACCGTCACCATTTTTGCACCTGCAGCAGGCAAAAAAAGGGAAAAATAATCAGATATAGCACATACAGTCACAGGTCACATGTCACATATTTCTAAGGGTCTGCATGGGGGTACCAACAATGCTTTATGCTGAATTCAGAAAAAAAATGCCTTATTTGAGATGAAATCAAAACAGGCAATTATGCAAAATCTGATCTGATTATTGCATCTCGCTACAAATTGCTAGAAGCTTTAATTCCCTGAATTACAGAAGAGCAAAATAGGCTACAGTCACCTTTAATACGGATAGTGGCATGAAATTCCTCATTTCAACGCATTAATTTACTTCAAAACATTGGTTACAACTGTAACATACCTGCAGAAGAGAGCTGAAAGCCACAGATGCCTGATCTTTTGATTCAATCGTATGATGTTGATATAACAACTGTACATCTCCTTCAGAAAATCTGCAGGCTGGTGTATAGAATCAGCCTTTGTTCACCAACTATACACCTGCAGCAGGCAAAGGCAAAATAAAAAGAATAATTAGATCAAAGTACTCTATAGTTGTTACATGTCACATAGTTTAGAGGGTCTGCATGGGGGTCTCAACAAAGTTTTAATATGTATTACCTCTACATATCACAATAAAATTATGCAAAATCAGTCGTCTCGCTACAAGCTAGTACTAGTACATGAAAACGAAGGCTTTCCCTACGAATTACAGAAAATCAAAATACATGTAGGCTGCCTACATTACGGAAAAGTGGCCTGAAAGTCCTCCTGTCAGTACATCATATTACTTATTTCAACAAGCTTTAACTGAACATACCTGTAGAAGAGAGCCCAAAGCCACAGAAGCAAGTGTCGGTCTGACACATGACATCACAACATCTCCTATCACAGGCTGGTGTTTGGAATCTGTTCACCCTCTGTGCACCTGCAGCAGACAGAGGCAAAAAAAAATCAGATCTAACATCATACTACATGCAGGTTACATGTCACATAGCTAAGAGTGTCTACATGGGGGTCTCAACAACGCTTTGCCCCTACACATTACAATAGAATCAAGATGCAATAGTATGCAAAATCATAACATGTACAAGACTAAGACGGCTTTCCCAACAAATTATAGGAAATCAAAATAGGCTACCTTACAGAAAAGTGGCATGAAGGTCCTAATTTCATCATAACTATCATTTCAACAATTTGGCTTCAATTGTAACTTACCTGCAGAAGAGGATGACTGAAGACTGGTGCATGGAATCAGGGTCAGTTCACATAATCTATATGACCTGCAGAAGGCAGAGGGAAAAAAGGGAAGAATAATCAGAATTATTTGTAACTAACAGTAACTGTGGAATCATAAATATAGTTGTGGCAGGGAAGATTTAAGAAAAACTGACAGTGGCTAAATTTGTATGGTCAACTAACTACAAAAGAGGGATACAGAATAAGTCCAGATTCAATTTGAAATATCAACAAGACACATACTCTAAGCGGCAAGTCAGTACTTTTGCATACACTGTTTCAGGAAGTTAACAGCATCAGATATAATCTTCCCTCTGTTTACATGATGGTCTCGCTGAAATTGCACAGTCACATCGATATAATGTCCGAGAACGAAAGAATCACATTGGTTCAGCCTAAATTACTTGAACTTTTGCTTGCATTCTCACCTTCAATTTTCGAAGATCAGCCATAGTAGATTGTAGTACAGGGCAGTAACTCCTGTCATCTGTCCATCCTTCCTTCCCCCCATCTTTCCTTGTTTCCTTTTCCCTTCTTCTGTCTTCCTTCCTTCCTTCTTACATGTACGTGCAGATCAGTATGAGAAATTGTAATCATACACAGGAACAGTTGAGCACTCCGCTCAAGTGATAGTTTTGCTCCTCTTGTTTTCCATTGTGGAATGTTCCATTTCCTTTCGAATTCCTTTCCTCCAATGGAATCGAATGCATGATTCTGAATGCGCCGGCATGACTGTAGACTGTGATGATGAGTGATGAATGAGAATTGAATGAGAATTGGTCCTTCGTAATGACTCCTTGTGAAGTATTGCTTGTACTTTTCTCCTTTTGCTATTTCATTGAAACATTTCATTTCCTTACTTTTCTCCAGCCAATGGCGTTGAAAGTGTGAATGCATGACTTGTAGACCTTAATGGGCTCGATGATGTGGGAGAGATAGCATTCTTTTGTTTAACATGAACACAATCCCTTTAAGTCCTTCTCAAGGGCACCAGGCTAGGTCTTGCTTGTTGCACTGAAAGTTGAAGGCACTTGGAGACAGCGCTAGCATTCTTGTTCTTTTTTTTTTTTTGCCGAACATGAATGCGATTGTCTGGCCTGATAGCAGATCAGCAGATTCTGCTTTACACTTTGATGAACTGTCATCAGAAATTGGGAGATGGCCATTTTTTCCCAGCTGTGCAGGATTCATGTCATTTGTTTGTCCCTTGCAGCATTGTTAATGTTACAATTATGTAGACCACAAAATATGGTCACTAAATGAATCATCACACTTAGCCAGAATTTAGTCTCACTATTAGTTTAGGAGAACAATCAGTCCAATTTTGTTGTTTTGTTTTTTTTTGCTTTTTGATTCTCCTGTCGATTTGACAGATGAGCAGGAAGACAGGCATTTACATGTCCAAGGTAACATATTAAGGTATCAGGTATGTATGAGAATCTGTACATTTGACTGAAGAAATGAAAGATGCCTGAAATATAATATAATGCAATCAACATACAGATATGGAACAAGGTTATGGTGAATTCCCTCTACATGAAGCATAGTAAGAATCATCTGACAAACATTCAGGACAACGCAGTGAAATGAAAAAGTTTACAGAAAAGCTGAAATTTGTTGCCGATATCAGAGCGGCTCTTAATTTGCGTGTTTTTGATTCTGAAACTCTGCCAGATTCAAGGTTTGAGAACTGGAATTACTTGGAGAGTCAGATTTTCCTTTACTCAAGGAAAGGGGCTGTGACAATTCCACTTGTAATTTACATTATTAAGTCATGTACTGATGTAGGCATGAAATTTTCTAAAACACATGAATTTCTTGAGTGAGTGAGGATGTCTGAAAAACAGTGACTGTCTTACTACCAGATCACATTCCAAAATCAGAAATTATTTTGGTACATAACTCATGTAAGGCATAATTTATCTGAAAATGGACCTTGTGGAAGATCCCCAAAGACATTTTTTGGAGGAGATAAGGGAAGGCTATTGGGACTAGCTGAAATGCTGCTTGCAAGATCTAGACTACATGTACTTTGCAAGCCATGATAATAGGAACTAGTTTTAGTAGCACTTGACTGAGAATTTGGACTGTTAGGAACATTTAAAACAAAATTAATCTGGACGTTATTTTTTTGGACCGCTTCTAGTTTGGAAATGTGGCCATTATGATGATCCCACGCTGCACTAGCATATTCAAGATGGGTCTATGAGTAAGTTCAGCAATGTTGACCCTATCATTTTTACGTGAATATGGTACAAAAGTTTAGACCAAGCTCAGATTGCCCACCTTAACTTAGACGTAACACTCAGGGTTGGCTCTTTGACCCTGAGTGTACTTACTTACTTAGACGTAGCACCTAGGGTTGGCTCTTTGACCCTAGGCGCGGAATGGGCAATACTGAGCACAATAGGGGGGGGGGGGGGATTCAGAAGCGGTACCAAACATGTGCGGACATGTACGATAGACAAGGAAGATTGATTAAATCAGTTAACTCAGTACCTACAATGTAGTTTGCGGTTACATTACATATAGCAAAGTCCTATCATGAAAAACACTGGGATTATAGATTTCACTCATTGATTATATGCAGATTAGGTTCAAATTTGCATCTCATCTCTGTCTGAAGAACGTGCATACCAAATATCATCATATAATCTGCCATTCCTTTCTTCAGTGAAGGTTTTAGAAAAATGCCCCAGGCCTGCAGTTTCAGACAAGCTGGTAGGGGTTCCTATATCTACACCTCTTCTTCCTCACATTAAAACCTGTCTGCCAACAAAACATCATCACATAGCTAATGTCTACAACCAAAGATACAAAAAATGGAAGTTATGCTGTAGTAACAATGTTGGCCACCGGGAGGCTCAAAATCGACCTCGATCTTCGAAACCTATTAGTGAACTTTACGCAAAGGACCAGGCGCCAAACACTAGCTGAGCGTAAAGGGTGATAATTGTTGACTTCCCGGCATAAGAATTCAAATTATTGCATTTCCGGTAACAATTGTCATACTTGGGCCACAAAAGTGTTCGATACAGATGTTCCAGACAGGGTGATCCCATATCACGAGGTGCTAGCCTGACTAGGTTGCATCACACAGTCTTCCATCGAATAAATAAAAAAGCAGGATGCATTTTGGATCACGCTTGTTTCAAAGGCTTTGAATTTGATCATTTAGTTCCCCGGGCGGTTTTCGAACAGAAAAAGACACTTGCAAAAAATTCCGAAATTATAGACAATACTCTACAACATTCTGTCTAGCTGTTGCATTGCATTTGGACACCCAAAGAACTGACTAGTCTTTAAACCTCTTCAAACGATCGAGATAAGTTACCTAGGTCTGGCATTCAATCATCGTGTTCTATGCCACGTAGAACGCGCGTTCAAACTAAGTGCCTACGAACAGGCGTGGGATTAACAATCATTATGTCATAACTGGGCCGCGAAAGCATTTGATACAGATGTTCCGGACAAGGTGATAACATCCCGTATCACACATGAGGTTCTAACCAGACTAGGTTATATCACACAGTGTTCCATCGAATAAATCAAAAAGTAGGATGCATTTTGGATATAACTATATCATTATGTCATAACTGGGCCAAGAAAGCGTTCGATACAGATGTTCCGGACAGGGTGATAATATCCCGTATCACATGAGGCTCCGACCCAGACTAGGTTGTATCACACGGAAGTTTCCATCGAATAAATCAAATGCAAGCACATGCAGGCACACCCAAAACAATACCTCCATTTTCATAGACTCTGAGGTAAAAAAATCAAAGTAAATCAAAATATGCTTTGGCTTTTAAGATGTGATTCATGCAAAGTAACATGTGAAAGTGTAACTGTCAGCGTTTACAGTAGACTAATTTTGTGATTCAATCAATCAGCAAAGTTGCATAATTACTAGTAAGTTACGCTTTAACTATCCAATTTACCTACTAGTGGAGGCCCTCTGTCTGAAAGGGTTGTTGGGTGGAGAAGGCCTAGTATTAAGATAATCTTTACTAAGATAAAGAATCAGCATCTTATGTTCATTGAGTAACTTTTTTTTATGACACTTCAGTTTACTTTCAATACTTCTTAATATATGTCATACTTGTACATTTTAATGTTGACTTACGTTTTTGATTGTTTTTGTAACCTTGGAATGTAAAAATTGACTCCAGGAAGAATAGATTTTGCGAGACATTGTAAAATCTAATGGAGATCTTGATAAACAAACAAACTAACTAAATGGCAAAGTTGCCTGGACATGCACACAGCACTAAATCATTTGGTAATAGTAGTACTCAATCTCTGTTTCAGAGGAGTAGCACATGCATGCCTGCCCCATTGTGGATCCAACCCTGAGTTTGCTGCGCGCTTACAAACTCAGGGTATGGACCAACTCTGGGACCAGGCATTATGTTGTTCATCAGACAGTACAATTAAGTAACGACTGTGCGCCAAGTGTCTCACGCCCCAAGTGAAGTACTGTCTGAGATTTTAGCGTCTACATTGGGTTTGGAAAAGTCTTCTGATGGCATTTAATATTATACTATTAGAGAGTGATGAGCTTTTGTAGCCAGATAGCTCAAATCTAAGATGTAACTATTGATCTGTGAATTCAACGTGAAATGCAATTAGCATCTAAATTTACAACACGTTAAACGTTAAACTGATCAAATTTAACAAACCCAATATAAAGGTACTCCTTTCAGAATTTGGAGTCAGCCCCTTCCTTGCAAGCCTGAGCGGCCTTTAGACCCAAACTCGAGACAGCATACTACGTAACGTACTACTAACTGATTACACACTAGGCCCAGCTTAGCGTTGTAGATTCTTAGACAATAATGCAGTGCCCTCTATAGGCCTGCAGGTGAACAATTTTGATAACAGTCATGTACATTTGACTGTATTCTCTATTGAATTCCACAAATGTCAGATTTTTGTTTCATTTAATGGACTCCTAAAAAACATTATGCCTTTTTCCTAACCTCAGTTTCAAAGTTCTCTGTTAGATTCTGAAATGCACCATGTTCTACATTTACAGTCCAGTGTCTTGCTTTCCATTAATGAAATTGGAATTTTGTACAAAATGCTCAAAACATACAGCAGGTAAACTGACATTGTACCACTTTAGAAACATGACGCGAAATGAAGGCATTTCAGCACCATGGAGCACAGAGTTTTCAGTATGCCCGAGAAGCCAGCCTCCATTTAAATGATATTTAAACTCCTAATATATGACTCCTTCAACTGGTCGCATAAAAATCAAGCATGGACAGGTTGACCCATCTGACTGCACGTAACCCTGTCAGGCTTTTCCACGCAGACCCTTTGGCTAAATTTCTCTTAAGTTTATATCGACATTTCATGAAGCCTGATGATCTGACTCTCAGCAAATTCTGACTGTCTTTCAGGTGGTTAAACGGTCAATAGAACAGAATCAACATACCCGCCCCATTTTTGTGGCGGAGTCACTTCAATTAGGACTCCCCTTACTAGTAATCAATCAATTGGCACTGGTCTTTTAAACTTTAAACATTAGTGTTCCATTGAGTGTTCCAAATCTAAACAATGTACTTGACAAAATTGTTTTGTCTCCAGTACTAGTGATCCCAGAAGCAGCCAACAGTGCTAGAACTTGAATGTACTGGTCTGTATGGCACCACAATTACGCCATATTTGTATACTCCATACTCAAGAAATAACCTTCAGGGAACTTAAACTATCTTACCCCTAGCCTGCCCTTGTCGGTTCTTTAAGTGGTCGAGGTGTGGCTCAGATCCTGGAACCTCCATGTCAGAGTGCAACTACCTCAGGGTTCGAAATACACATACTTAACTTGCAGTTTGCACATAATTTTCGAGATTTGCACGTAAAAATATTCTGAACTTGCAATCTTGCATGTTGAAAATACCTGGCCTATAGTAAAAATACTGAGGAATTAGACACCCTACTCTTAGATAGAACGACATATGGACGTCTGTCTTTTTCCGTTTCTTGTTTTTGCCAGTAACTTTTTCCGGTAGCCTCACTAGAGGTAACCAAATTTGCCGATTCAAGCTAGCGATCCTCGTTGCGATCGCCGCCAAGTTGCATTTTGCATGTAAATTTTTCAAATTGCACGTAAAATTTTTGCCAACTTGCAATTTTGCATGTAGCAAAAAAAAAAGTATTTCGATCCCTGTACCTGTAGTACATGACTTGTATACCTCTCTAAGGATATCCAGATTTTTTATACTCTACCTACATATTCCCTTTACAGTTAACCTCAAGTTAACCTCAAGGCCTTTGGCGCTCGGGAGGGGAGGGCAATGGCCAGGCATCATTTAGATGCCCTTTTCTTAATATAACAAGAAATTGGACGCACTAGACGCCCTTACATTGCATGCAATTCTGATTGACCAGGGATGTCACTACTGTCGTAACAGTCTTCTACTGTGACCTCTCTGAATTTAGTGTCAGGACCCCCATCCTTGCATACCCCTCTTTACTAGAGTAGACTCACACTCGAGAACTGTGAGATTCTGTGAATTTCACAAACATCAGATTTTTGTTTCCTTAAATGGACTCCTAATAGTTATGCCCTTTTCAAAACCTCAGTTTCAAAGTTCTCTGTTATAATTAGATTCTGAGATGCACCATGTTCTACATTCACAGTACATGTATACCTCTCACAGGACAATCTAATATCCAGATTTTTGATACTCTCTCACCTCACCTCAGCAGTCCCAAAGCCTCACCGGCTGTAGGGGCAGCACTTCCATCCACATATTTTAAGTTAGATACTCTACCTACCTAGTAAATATTCCCTTAACAGTTAACCTCAAGGTCTTTGGCAGGGAGGGGACTCCGCAACGGCCATGCTTTTTGCCAGGCATGCGTCCAGGCATCATTTAGACGCCCATTTCTTAACATAACAAGAAATTGGATGCACTAGACACCCTTAGAATAGATAAGTTAGATTGACCTGAGGGATGCCACTAGGTCATTTGTGGTAACAGTCCTCTACTGTGACCTCTCTGAATGCACCTTTATAACCGCCTGCCCTTTTCGATACGTGTGATGGGTTCTTTAATGTGGCCGAGGTGTGGCTCAGATCCTGGAACCTCCATGTCAGAGTGCTACTACTAACCTGTAGTACAATGTATACATGTATAACCTCTCAGGACAATCTAATATCCAGATTTTTGATACTATCTCACCTCACCTCACCAGTCCCAAAGCCTCACCGGCCGTAGGGGCAGCACTTCCATCCACATAAGTTAGATACTCTACCTACCTACACATATTCCCTAACCTCAAGGTCTTTGGCGGGGAGGGGAGGGCAACGGCCAGGCTTTTAGCCAGGCATGTGTCCAAGCATCATTTAGACTTTTTCTAAGTAACATAACAAGAAATTGGACGCACTATACCCTTCAATTGCTGGAAATTCTGATTGACCAAGAATGCCACTAGGTCATTTGTGGTAACAGTCTTCTCTGTGACCTCTCTGAGAATTTCAAGATATAACAGTGTATTCAAAACTCTGCACCATGGAAGGTGGATGCGCCCGGACCTCCCTACAATAGTCGCCCCTATATCACATGATGCGACATACTAAGCTTTTGTCATTTTCACCTTTTTTTTTATTTTAGATATTTTGTGATTTTTTTGGCTTTTACATTTTTTGTTCGGACCAAAATGAAAAACATGTACAATGCATTGCCACCATCATGACCTGGAGACAGCACTATTAAGGGGGCACTGTACCTTACGTGAACCGAAGCTTCCCTGTACCCGCAGCTAGCCGGTACCCGAACCGAAGCTTCCCTTTACCCGAAGCTAGCCGGTACCCGAACCGAAGCTTCCCTTTACCCGCAGCTAGCCGGTACCCGAACCGAAGCTTCCCTGTACCCGAAGCGAGAACTGAGAGCAACAGTACTAGTCTATCATCTATTGTTCTGCTGCAGTACAAAGGTCACACACGTGGGGGCTCAAAACTGACCTTTGTCTTCCCATTGACCTTTGACCACATACCAAATGACAATCCATCTAGAGATTCCAGTTAATTTGAACCAACACACCATGACACACATGATACATGCTAAGGTGACAACCAAGACAATATCAGCATCTTCATGGAAGTAAAACTAAAAGAAACAATTCAAAATCACTCACGATACCTGTTACTGCCTGATCTGTTCGGTGGCCCTGCTGCGTCTGGTGGATCTTCACTGTGATTGGTGGAGAATGATGGATCTGCACTTTGATTGGCTGAGACTGAAGCTTGAGCTTGAGACTTGCACTGTGATTGGCTGAGACAGGCCAGGGGTTGTCGTGGTTGCCGGTGTGAGCTGGGGATGGACATCACTTCACCTGGAAGGGAAAGACAGTTTCAGTGACCAGCTTAAGGTGGTAAGGAGGTGTTCTTACCTTCCGGCACGCAACCAATATCGCCAAACGACGATGGCAATGTCTGTTGGCGGTGATTTAACCCCACTGTTACACGTTTCCCCCTTTTCCTTTTCAAGATTTGCCCTCCAATCTCCAAGATCGATATTCCTGAGTGGCACATCTCTAGCCAACTTGTTACTGAGTGTGGCACATCCGCTAGCCTGTTACTGAACAGGGTCGGTATACGAGGGAACCAATTCAAGAAAGGAGCAGAAATAAAGAAACAAATCCTGACACCCGGGATTCGAACCCACACTGAATCCGGGCTGGCAGACCACAAAACCAGCAGCGCATTACCGATGTCTCCAAAGGGCTGACAGCCATTTGGCAATGTCTTGGAAGAAACTTACAGCCTGCGCCGCAGCCGACCGATGATGATGATGATATAATCCCACTGTTGCACTATTTAAACACATAACGTTACAAGTTTTTTTTGTACATTCATTCTCCTACTAGCTCCTTAAAGGGACATAATGTAAAATCAAAGTCACTGTTTTCGGTCATTTCTCTACATCATGAGTTGAGTCTACCTTATTACACTGCACAGCAATATTTACAAGTATGTCTACGACTTTGTTGAGCCGTGAGGATGTCTTGAAATATGCGCACTTCCCTCCGCCGCTTGAGTTGTACTTGTCCGCCATTTTATTCAACTCGCCGGCGAGCCAAAGTGCGCTTTAGAACGCGTTCGGTGGTTCGCTCGAATCATTACTGAAGTTTGTTGAAAGTCCCCGCTAAGCTCCGAAGATCTGCGACCGCAACGGTCGATTCGGAAATCTACGGTCGGCTTACTTCTGGTAGGCTACCCGGAAGTAAGTGAATTTGGTCGCAGCTTACTTTGACGTTGTTAATAAGCCCTAGAAATGTGATAAAATGACGCAGATAAGTTAGAAATAAGTTGTAAATGTCAATCTGAATGGAGATTTTCAAGTTCAGAACATTTGAAATTTTGGCGCCATATTTCTACATTATGTCCCTTTAAAAGGATCATTTCTTCTAACACAATGGTATACACAGATCTTGCCTTAAAAGTTAAATGCACTTTTTGTAACTATTAAATTCAGAGTCTGAAGTGAAAGAGCTAAGCAAATTGGTTGCTGTTTCTAGTGACAACGTAATTGTTTGTAGCTATGATCAACAGCCTTCAAAATTGCTCAACAAGCTCACACTCTACACCCAGGGATTCACGGTGGCTTCAATACAGCGATACAGCATGATATACAAAGAATAGGGATTGTATTACTTTAGATAAACAAGAAAATGACGGATGCCTTACTGTTCATGCCCTCATCAGATGAAAACATCAACTCTGAACTTTCAGATGTAACGGTAGCAACTAATTTGTAGCCCAAGATAATGCCAGCATTAGATTGCTAGCTTCTGTTAAATTGAATATATTTGATATAAAATAGAAAGAAAAAAGTTATTTGTAATTTTTCTGAGGTAAATTTTGTTTCTATGCGTTCTGAATGTCTACATTTTGGATTGGTTTTTGAAAGCTTGGTTTATCTCAAATATGGTGCTAGTTTCGCAGCAAATCCAAGATGGCTGCCAGATACATATTTTGACGAGCGAGGCTATTGACACACTGAGTGTGTCGATAGCCTGTTTAGGCTATTGGCACACTGAGTGTGTCGATAGCCTGTTAGGCTATCGACACACCCAGTGATAGAAACCACTAAAATGAGGAAATCTTACGATTATATTTGACAATCAACACTCTGAAAAATACAAATGGCATCCTGTGTCCATTATCAACCCAAAATACGATCTTTTTCACGTGTTTACGGCACAATTTTAAACATCGGAATCTGCTATCATATAGGGTGCTAGTTTTACTGAGTGTCACCGCATGTGATCATGGCAGCCATGTTGGATCGGTCAGGAACACGTTTTCAGCTGTGTTTACCGACGAATTCCTGCCATATTGGAGAATTTTCGGCCTCAAAACTTATATCACTAAGGAAGCGAAGTTATAGTTGTTGTTTTACCTCCATTATTTTTAATGTGAAAGAAATATTCTTCCGAGTCGCTGCCGATAGCGCCGGAACCACACGGCCGAAAATATGACATGTTTTGTGGTCAGTGTTATTTTTGGTTTATATTGTTAACAGAAACTTTAAAAGTTGTTTATATATAAAATATTCTTATATCAAATGGATGTTTAAAAAGGGACAAGAAAAATTGAAAAAAAAAAAAAATTAAAAAAACTCCGACGCGGACTCGAACCGGGTCGGAGCTGTTATCATGAATTCCCGGGTCAACGCTCTGCACCACTACGCCACGCGAAACATACATGATGGAGGCCGTATTAACAGGTATCCAAACCTAGGGCATAACTTGAATACGTCCGTTCATTCCAAGATTCAAAGATCCCAATGTCTAATCTTCCGAACAATGTCTAATTAATTATTGCTTGTGTAAAATATTGCCGGAAAGGGATGTTACAAGCTCTGATTGGCTGACTGGCATCTCGGTGTGTCAATAGCCTGTTTGGCTATTGGCACACTGAGTGTGTCAATAGCCACAGCGTATTTGAGCTGAATTCCAATTTCAAAACTTTCATTTTTCGGACGTAAATAATTTCCTCACGACGTGTAAACGACCAGGTGAGTCAATCCTGTAATTTTTCTCGTATCTAGACTGCTTTGGACGTATTTAGTTCCGTATTTTCCTCAAAGTAACAGATCCTATAACTGATCATGAAACAATTTGTAAACAACATGTGCGTTTGTTTACGTAAAGTTGATTAAGAACTGGAGTTTGTGGAGAGAGAATTTGACTATCATATAAGGGTAATATGATGATATAAGAAACCAATTATTTATCCAAACACCGCGCTTACTTAAATCAATCCTACCATCAAAATCAAAGAACCCACAAAATTTTTAAAAGATGTGGGTAAATTCGTCTTCCACTGCCTACAAAGAAGAACCCAAACCCAACAAAACTAATATACACTTAAAGTAGCACAGCATAGTCATAGAATGTAGTTTAGTTCTAGTACCTTTGTGCTTTTCTTATCATACGTGTTGTTTGTACCTGCACATACCCCTCGGGCATGAACTTGCAATAAACATATTAAATACGAGTAAAACTGGAGTGGGGATTCAAGGCAAGCACTGGACTTGGTGTACCGAGAACGCCGTTCGACAATTATATAAACATACAAAAGATGTTAGCCTCATGACTAAAATCGCGCCCCTAGCGGCCGGCCCTAAGATTGCCGCCTCTCGGGGGGAGGGGGTCATTAAGCCCAGCCGGCGAGAGCTTGTGTCACTGTAAACACAGGCTACAAAAGATGTACATTGTACTACATTTCGCATACACAGAAATGTGAGAGAACACTAATTGCCTTTCACAGAGATCAGAACCCATTTCCGGCGACAGGAATTCCAAAAGGCCCACAACGTGTAAACCTGTCTGAACGTTGTTATACAAGTCAAAACATTGGTCGGGACAAGGATGTAGTTTTGTTACGGGGGGGGGGGGGGGGGGGCCTTTTTTTATCTTTGACATATTACTAGGAACTCCTGTCGCCACACATGCGTCCTGATCTCTGTGAAAGGGCTTATTTAGTATATGGCTTAGGTTTTGAGAATTGTGATTCAACTTGTAATAAATAGACCAGAATCGTACACTTACTGTTATCACTGCGGCTGCTGGTTGGCCATCCAGGGGGGCAGGTCACGTTCCACCCATGTGCCGGTGCCAGGGACTGTGGAAATACACATGATTTAGAAACATAGTGAGTTAAACATGTCATAGAGAACTCTCTTGGAGTTCGTCAGGCCAGGTAGGAACAAGGTAGTTTCAATTTAGGCCGGGACCCCCGTTTTACGTCCCTTCCAAAAGACGATAGCATATTATCTCTTACAACATGTCAAAGCCGAGCCGACCCTGGGATCGGGTTCGCTTAAAAGGCTGGGCTGTCTACCAGGCCAGGCTACCTGGCCTGTCTACCTGGCCTGGCTATCACGTCAGGCTACTCAGATCCCCTCATTCATAGCCCCATCATATGGCACTCAGCCAAAATAGCTGATTGACAGGTATAGTAATTGCTGATCTCCAACCCTGCTAGTGCCAGTGACCCAAGGTTGCCCTGTCCACCACTGGCTGGCCACTTCGGGAATGTGTCTGGGAGGCCTTGCTTGCAGCATGTCAGGAACACAAGTACCAGCACTGTGTTTGTGTATGTATGTGGGTGTGTAAATGTGTGTGTGCGTGTGTGTGTGTGTGTAAGAATGGGCTTGCCAGCAACAGAAAGTTGTTTCTTTATTAAATATCTATCTTCTAGAACAGAAACTATCTCAGCTTGTGCAACAAGAAGGGAGAGCATAAATCACTTGCTCACTGTAAAGCTAAACTTGTACTGACCAAGGGGGTATAATTACATGTATCTCCTTGTTCTCTATGCTAGTTTGCCATGTTGACATATAAAATCTTAGTAGTCACATAGCATTTTTGAGGCTGTGGATTGTTATCCACTGTACAATTTTTGTGTCCAGGACAGAGCCCAATTCTCTCCTTCCACTGCCAATAATCTCTCCAACCCCCTTGTACAAGTTGGAGTGGGGAAAGTACTGTTAACAGCACAGATTTTGTGACATGTCAAAGGATTTGAACCCAGGACCTCTGTTTTCTAGGTCTAACACCCTAAAGCATTTACCAAACACAGTACTGGTACAGTAGTTGAATGCGTTCCTGACAGCTGCAAGGAAGGCCTCCCAGACACATTCCCGAAGGGCCCAGCCAGTGGACAGGCCAACCTCCACTGGCAGTGTTGAAGATTAGCAATTACTATGCCTGTCAATCAGCTATTTTGGCTGAGTGCCACATGATGGGGCTATGAATGGGGGGATCTGAGTAGCCTGACGTGATAGCCAGGCCAGGTAGACAGGCCAGGTAGCCTGGCCTGGTAGACAGCCCAGCCTTTTAAGCGAACCCCCTGGGATCGAACTCAGGCCAACAGATCCATGGAATTGGATCCAGATGGCCAAGCAGTGGGATTGCTTACTACATTGTAGTATTAAACCGCTAGACCACGGAGACAATAAAAAGTAGGTTTCCCATGAACGAATTTCCATGTACAAGTAGAATTGCATCAAACTTGTCATATTTGAAATGGATTAAATGACAGTATTACTATCATGGAAGATCTGCGTTGGCTGCAATGTTAGTAATCATAGTACAAAGCTATTGACTTTCTTCTAACTCTTAAGTTCACACGGATAGAATTTTCAACGACCACTGTCGCTTTCTTCAGGATCAATACTGGTAACGAATCACTTCAGAACGTAAACTCACGAGAGTTGCAGACATGTGATCTTATTAACATGTGACCTTGCGGTTAGGTGACGTCAGCAATGGGTCGAATGTGCCAGAAAGTTTATAATGGCCACCGTAATACTGTGTTACTGTAACACCCACCGTATCACTGTTATGATGAAATACTGAGGCTGGAAGATTACTTTGCAATAGTTGACTAAAATGTAAATGGTCCCCAAGGTTCCAAAATCAAATGTTGTGTCTTGGGGTCAAATAGGAAATAAGTCACGTGCTGGCTATTTCCTCACTCAATAGGAAATAGGAAATAGGTGGCTATTACCTAACTCAATTCATTGTCACCTGATGGATGACTGAGTTGAACTGATTCAGGTGGAAATGAGTAGCAAGGTAGCTTACTGGTAAACCGTAAACGGGCATTAAAGCAACCCTTATAGGTGACATCCTTTGCAAACAATGAGTGGCAACAAAAAATGCTAAATTTTCACCGTAGGCTTTGTAACAAGAATAATTATTGAAGTGACAAAATTTGCATCACAACTATAGAAGGCATTCATTCCTGCTGTGTATTTGGTAAAGATCCACCACACTTTTGGAGAAAAGTCCTGAGCAAAGGTCCATCCTGAATCAAGTGTTCAATGTACCTTACAGTCTGGTTTTGTGTATACGCAGCTTGTGTACCCCTATTGGGCAAATCTTGTGTGTGTCATGTTAATAAATATAATTTACCGATTATGTACATTTTTGTAAAACAAACAGTCAAGTAACTCACCGTACTGCTTCACCCCACGGCGTTCTCTGCCCGACCTCCTGTAAGGGCCCTGGTGTTGTCTGCGGGCACGGGCGACTCCGTGCTGTAGGTTAGAAAGTAGAAAGTCAATACAAGTAGTACAGATCTTGTAATCAAGTCACTCTAGGAACGAAGTTGACTAATGATGAAGGGACCTTACTCCTCCCCCCCCCCCCCCCACTCCCCAAACAAAACTGTAGGACTAACATTAGTATTATTTATAATGGGAAAACTCAAAGAAAGAATGCCCCCCTTCTCCATTAATGTACGTTCTATGCATGCATACTTTATTGGAGAAAATATTGTCCAGCAGCATTTTTCATGCATTTTCGATAAATTTGCATCATCAGAGAATAGTGATTGCAGATTAGACGTCATAATTGGTGTTACAATGCATGTGTGAAACAAGGCAATCATAGATAGTGTTACACTCGCATTGACACACATGTACCAAGAAGAAAGATGAGCATACCTGACGGACATTGTTGTTGGCCTGCCGAAGGTTGTTGTGGATGCGGTTCTCAAGCTGGTTGTTGTTGTTGTTGTTGTTGTTGTTGTTGTTGTTGTTGTTGTTGTTGTTGTTGTTGTTGTTGTTGTTGTTGTTGTTGTTGTTGTTGTTGTGCTGCTGCTGCTGCTGCTGCTGCTGCTGCTGCTGCTGCTGCTGCTGCTGCTGCTGCTGCTGCTGCTGCTGCTGCTGCTGCTGCTGCTGCTGCTGGCCATGGTTCCCCGGCGCATTCACATTGTTCTGCATGCACAAGAAGTCTGGTTCAGTTTAATTCATTGCATTTCACTCTATAGAATAGGGTAATTATATACAGTTACAATAATAGACCGATCCCGATCGAACGTATATCGAACAAATCGAACAAATAGAACCAGGTAGAACCCACTATTCTATTTCAAGCACCTCCGTCAAAAATAGCCCCAGTTGAACAGAAATGGCCAAAGAAAAATGCTATGCTGCTCTTTGTTGAAGACTACACCCACCGAGTATAGGTATTGTGGGAGCGAGAGCCACTGCATATAGCATTACATTGTTGGTGGGCAGGTTGCACGTGTAGAGCAGGGTATGTATAAGACACGGGACTGCACTGGCAGACTTTGTAGAAGTGTCCCATTAGTGGTGCGTACTTGCAACTACAAGCTCCCTCTCCATGAGTGCCTGAGCTGCTTTCTTCTTGATTTTGTTTTTATATCATGAGCATGCATGCAGCTGTTATGCATGCAACAAACGCAGCAGAAACCCAGTCACAGATAGATGTACCATGGTTTTCACCTGCATCGACCGTATGTCAGAAACTGGACACTCCTGTCCACCAACAAGGTAATGATATGCGGTGCCTCGTGCTTCCGCTTTGACTGAAACTATAACTCCCTCACCACAACTATATAAGCCCCCTTCTCAGATGACTGTACCCAGTGGATGTAGCCTTCAACAAAGAAGTCAGCGCATTTTTTTTCGGCCCGGTCTGAGGATTTCAGGGTCAAAAGAGCTAAACCGAAGTCAGTCGTTATTATCAGCTAAACAGCGGCAGCAGCCAGTTCTGTCCGACAAGCGCTGTTTTTGACGGAGATGTTCGAAATAGAACATGATCGAACAGGGGCTTCAGGATTGGTCAATTCACACTACATCTCAATGCCATAAAATACTGCTTAGAATATACAGAACAATTACTGAGTTAGATCCAGAGACGCTTACATTTGTAAGATCTGATCATGATGCTAAGCAGAAAAGCTCCTAGAGTTGGACAGAAGTTTCAGTGCTTGATCATGAAGCATGAACGATTGTGATGTTTTGTTCTACTGAAAGAGGAGAGAGCATTTTATTAGTGACTCTGTGTTGGGGTTGACTCAATCTCCAGTAGAAGACTCATTGCAAGTAGAGGACTTTGTTTGAACCTTTACTTAATTCATGAGAAGCTCCAATCAGCCTGACAGTGTAAGGCCCACTTCAAACAGACAACACTAATTATATAGTCGTGCGACTGTTATTGACTATTCGTTGTGGGCAACGGTTGTCTTTAGACATGCGTTCAGAGTATTGCGGGACACCCGCGGTGCAGGATTCCACTGCGGTGCGTGCGTGCATGACCCACAGTGACCTCTTGCTTACAAATTAAAAATGGCGGGAGAATTCTTCATTTTCGTCATGCAGCAGATTACTATTCTTTTGCTTGCAAACAAATATTGTCCCCAACAAAGAATGACACAGAGACGGTAAAATCTGGAATTAAACCCGGCGTTCGTGGCCGCCGGTGGTATTACAGATTACTACTAGTATCATGAAGGATGTAGCCACTGGTGGCGGGGCATTGCGCTGGAACAGGCAGTTTCTGATGACAAAAATACGTTAAAAATTACTGACTGCATGTACATCTACGGAAAAAATGCCCTTTCAAATAGAAGAAAACATGCTGCAGGCTTATTAGCATATCATCCAGTCCCGTCGCCGGCGACGATTTTTCTTTAGACATGTGAGGAATAGTCGCGGCCCTCCCGCTGAAGGGTTGCACGACTGGGTCCGAGGGGGTCGCACGATGATTCCATAAAAACCCTCGCACGACTATTTTGATCCTCTTTAGACAGCCTAAAAATATCGTCCCCGGCAACGTTGTCGACAACAACAGTCGCACGACTATGAAAGTGTTGTCTGTATAAAGTCGGCCTAAGGTTGCTTTTCACTGGTCATCAGGTTATGAGGTTATGAGGGTATGTCCAAGGCCACACCAATACGAGCGATCGCTGTTGTTGTTTATTTCCGGGGTATTCGGCGGTTGGTGCCTACCAGGACGTCAGGAGATTGGATTAAAAATTGATATTTAGATTAGCAGATCAAATTACCTGTTAACATGGAAATCAATCATTTGCCGAACACCTGCTTTTTGCCAACCACTGCGTCACCGTGACATCATCGCGATCGCTCGTATTTGATTTGTTGGTTCTGGAATTTTTATAGTGAAAATATAGCTATATTGACAAACCTTACCATTGACAAACTATTGTAAAGTTTAACTAGTAGGTTCTCAGATATATTTATATGTAAGATTCTAGCAAGATGACATCATGAAAACAGTATACGCCAAAAAGTAGTTACTCAAGCAACTGGATATGGTTTTGAAACGGTCAGACGTTTCGGATAGAATCCACTATCCTTCGTCAGTGACACTGAAGTGATCTGGAAGAAACAAGTCTTTTATACTCTAACTATGAATGAAGACAATTTCAGATGTCCAATAGGAAACATTGTAAGACAATTCAGACTGAAGACAATTTGGATTCCAAAGAAAACAAAGGTAAGGCAAACTCAAGCTGCATGAAGACAATTTGGATTTCAAAGGATAGCAAGGCTAAGACACAGTTAATGCAAATGAGTCAATTAGCTCCTGTTGTTTTAGTTGCAGGAGCTAAAAGTTTTGTTTTGGGGTGAGGGGGATAGTGCTATGTCCCAAGTGCCGGAAAGTTCCATGCGTAGCCCCCCTTTTCTGTTGAGGGTGGGATTGTATATCCTCTCATATATGGCCTCTCTTACTCCCCGTTCAAACCAGCGGGCTTCACGGTCTAGGATGTCGGTAGATTGGAGGTTGAAGGAGTGTCCTGGGTTGTGTTCTACTACTTCTAGGTGGTTGAAAATAGCAGGAGAGTAGCCGTTGGCCTTGGGTTTGCAATGTTCTTGGTACCTTGCCTTTAGTGGCCGGCTAGTCTCACCAATGTATATGTAATGGTACAGTTGGGTTCTTCGCATTTGAGTCTGAAAACAGAGGGCTGGGAGGAATACTTGCATCTGACCGACTCCATTCACTCCCTGAGACTGTGTGTACCAAGGTACAGTCTTTCCCCTCAGGCTCTAAATATGTTTCTTGTGGGTTATTGGAAAACCCTGTCCAGTCCGAACAGATGAAAACCCTGTCCAGTCTGGAAAGAGGCTCTGCATGGGGGTATAAATTGTAAGCTCTATAAATTGTAAGCTCTACATAATATATATATGAAAGATAAAATTGACAGGTCTTAGTGGCAAGTGTGCAAATGTTGACAGTCTTCGGCAGCACTAAATCCCTGTTTTTGGCACCTTTAGACAGATGAGCTGTGAGCCTTGGTGGGCTTCATGGGGGCAGCGGCATGGCAAGTAGGATGTTCAAATGGACTGCATGCAGGTCTCAAGAGCAGTTGGATACAGTTTATGTATTAGGTCTTTGGATACTGCCTGTTTACCCCAATTGATGAATGTTTGTTGAAAAGTTATATGAAATTCGTTATTCAGTCTGTCATTATCAACTTAAACTTTATTATAGATTTACTCACCAAGAGCGCTGCCACTTGTAAGGTCAGGGTGCCCACTTGGCCCTGCAGGGTGCCCACTTGGCCCTGCAGGGTGCCCACTTGGCCCTGCAGCCTGCCAACCTGGCCCTGCAGCCCTCCCACCTGTCCCTCAAGTGCACCCACTTGCTGGCGTAGCTCAGCAATTTCCTGATCTTTTCGCTGTAAACACAATATGTAATAGTTGTTACTTAATATGTAAAGAAGTGGGCCTTCATACCGGTACTGTGTACTGTGTACTAGAGGTACTGTACCATGAAAATCAATTTGGTACAGGTCCAAAATACAGGATCATGAAGTACCAATATGAATTCACGCCGGGTATATGCTTATTTTGTGACTGATGATGCATAAATCCTACACCACAAAGACGAAAATTTAACACTGGAAAAGATGTAAAATGCTGCACTCAATAACTTCAGAGCCATCTTTGAAATCAAAATGTTTTTATTTTTCATCTGCCAACGTCATAGCCACATGATGAGGTAACCAAACATGACCAAAGTGACACCTAGGGACAGCGTAGCTAATACGCAACAGATCTTTTAGGCACGGAGTAGTGTTCAGACAAGGTACAGGTAGGGCTGTGTACCTAAACAAATTTTCAGGTACAGGTACACAGGTTTACGTACAGGTCCGGACCTGCACCTGTACCTAAAAAAGTTTAACCAAGTTTATGTAAGTTAAACATGTAGTTAACTGTCTTTTCTAGTGATAAATTGTCATCTTTGTATGGGCAATTACATATTTGAATCTCAAAACAGTTTCTTTGCATTAGTTTTCTTAAGTTTCAACTGCAAGATTATCACCATTGTCATTGTTGATTTGGAGTTTACTTGTCCAGCAGTCTTAAAAAGTAGTGTTTAATAGTGATTTAGTTTGTTAGGTACAGGTACAGGTACACAGATGTTTAGGTCCGGACCTGTACCTAAACAATTTTTTAGGTACGGTACAGGTACGGGTATTTAGGTACACAGCCCTAGGTACAGGTACAGGTGAAGCCCTGTAGCTTATCCTCTGTACCGGTACCTGTACCCAAGAAGGTTATGTTTTTGGTACCTGGAATAAAGAAACTCTTTTTCCACAACCCTGTCGCTTTCCTCAGGGTAATTCAGACATATTAAGAGAGTGGACCCAACTTCCGGGCCATATTGCCCAGGCATCCCGTCGGTTGAGGCCCTTAGATTTTCAAGCCAGTTCAAATCGGCCACCCTGCTGTAAATCAATGGCGTTCATTCAACCTGCAGATGGACTTATTTGTCTTTACCGCTCTATTCTTTCTTACACTGCAGGATACAACAAGGGACCCATTGCCAGGCAGCATGGCAGTCATCTGAGTGTATACAGCTGACTGTGTATCCATCTGGCCACATATGCCCACACAACTCTCTTTCCAAGACCATACTACAAGGTACAGTAGCAGGAGGGAGTAAAGGAGGAAGGCCAAGAAAGACGTGGCTTGACAAAATAAAGGTGACTGGACTGGCCTAAGCACCAAACAGGTGGTCGACAGATAATGTTGAAGTATCTTTAGGTTGGGTGGAGTCTTAACAACTGCTCGAGGGACCAAGAATATTATATACAACAAACATCGGGGGAAAGACAACAAGCAAGCGACTTTATGGTACTCTTCCACCCATCTCTACAGAAGTCAAGAGACGTCAGTTAAAGGAGTCCTAAACTCGACAAGAAGATGTTATTTTCCGATAGATGTTAATTTTAGGAAGTATAACATGCATGCTATTTCATATCATATGATAAAGTACCTACTATTCTCGCATACATCAAAAAGCCTTCAGTATTGTGCATTAGCAATTACTCTTTAATTTGTTTGTTTGGTTGGTTGTTTGTTAAATTAAACAAACTCTTTAATTCAATTAAGAAAGCTCTGAACAGACTATGGCTGAATACAATGTGTCCGACATGGACTGACAAAAGTTCAGTTACAAATAATCACCTACCACCTGGAGTTGAAGACGCAAGTTTTCACAGACAATCAGGTTCAGGTCGGGACCTGGACCTGATCTTCTCGACCTGGACTGTACCTGTACCTGAAATTTCTGTACCGGTACCCAGCCCTAGGTGTCACCCAAAATTAGAGGGAACTGTTATTAACTCGGATGCAATTTTCAGCTGAGATTTGGAACATACACTCACAAAGTCATGTTTGTTACTTTGGGTTAATACATCGATGTAGTTTGAATTAGAACCAACAGGAAAATTGAAGGCAAGGTTCAACTTACAGCGAGCTCTTGCTGGAACGCAGCTCTCAGCTGATCGATGTCCATGTCATCCATCACGATTCTAGGGAAGAAAGGAGAGAATGAATGAATTAATGAAGCTTGAATGAGTTGAATGGATGAATTCATGAAACAATAGAGGTTGAATGGATGTGGGAGAAAAATATTGAACCACATTTCATGGCCCCATACCTTCGCCTAATGAAATTAAACCATTACAACTGAATATTTTTTTATTGATATAATATATGTGTTACTTCTTAATTATGCACATAAGGTCCTCATTTGCATAAATCATATTAGTGGATCTTCTTCAGCCAAACAGAAGTAAATAATCTTAATATGCTAAGAAAGAAGGCAGTACTACTAGCATTTGAATCCTTCATGCAAATGCTAACATTGGTACTCTAACATCCCTTGGCAAAATATCTGATGTCAGAATACTTGAATGATTAATCTGAATCCCACAAAAAATCTCATGCGAAGATGGACAATTGCAACATCTCCTAACTTCTAGGGTTATGTACAGAGGTAAACCAATAACCAATTCAATGATTGACCAAAGTGTCTTCTGTCTGCATGTCTCCATATTTTAGAGTTGAAAAATGATGATAGTTGAATGTAGCTTGACAAAAGACAAATTATTTAGAGGAAGGTAAATATCCTGCTTTAATTGAAAATGTTGCCTTTCTAGTTGTATTTTTGTACGGAAATGAATGACTTGTTGGATGTTTTGTCACTTCAATTCTAAATGTTAAAACATTTATGGTGTCTATTTTGAAAATCTAGCCATCTTGTTTATTTTACCCAAAATCTTGTCTATGCTTCACCCTATATCTTTTATTGTTGCAGTCTGTAGAGGATGTCATCGATAAAATTTCCTTGCTGTGACCTTAGGCCATGTTGATTTGATTATATGGATGACATCCGTGTGCGCATGCAAAATGAGGAAATATATGCCGTAGAATTTTTAAAAAAAAAACACACAAAATGTCTACTAATGTCATAGAATTTCAAGGTGATAGAAGATGTGAAAGAATAAAGATGAATATATTCTTCTGTATACCATACTCTGTGTTTTAAGTCATTTGTTCAACCAAGGAGCTTTTATAAAAGCTCCTTGGTTCAATCTTCCAGGCCTCTTAGCTGTCATAATGAAGACAACTTTTTTGAGGGGGGGGGGACTTTTATTTGCACGCTCGCCCCAGTTTTAGGGTTCCTAGTGAATGTTATCCATGTAATCAAATCAACATGGCCTAACTTCCGCAAAGGGTAACCTGAAAGTTTCTGAATGCTAACTATCTCAAATTCTAAATTGGTTGGATTTTACTTTCTTTTCTGGCCCCAAGCTGTCACAACATCATAATCGTGGCGCAGTTATGGATTTATTCTTGTTTTGCTGGCCAAAAGCATTGATAAATACTTTATTTCTGGTGTATTCTCGCGGTACATTCATGGGTTCTTCACTTGGCAAGACAAGAAATGTTAACAACGCCGTCTAGCGACCCATGGGTCATTTGCATAAAACGCGCGAGATTTGAAGAAACACGTTGGTAGAACGTTCCCTACGGAAACTAAAAGTCTAGTTGATCGGAAGAATTCTCCACTCGTGAATTGTCTCAAAGAAACAAAATGCACCAGAATCATGAGCATATACGATTATAAAGGGGGATAACTCGTGTCGAATGACGTCCGTTTTCAACGTTGTTCCCATATTTCTCACAGATTATCAATTTCAAACTTCTAGCCTTGCTTGTACACACGCGAACTGCCAACGAGACCATCGGTAGCCCACTGCTATGTCGGTTACGCATGTTGCAAATCTACCGTGGGCACCTTTACCAGGTTTGTATGAGTAAATGAGCAGACTTAGATGAAATATTTGCGTGTTCACAAGAAATGCATGTTGTTATTTTAAAGAACGCTAAAACCTATTTATGTTGAGCGGAAAATACAGAAGTTACAAGCAGCCGGAAAATAATTACGAAGTAAAATGTAATCTACTTCACTCAAACTTGGCATGTGGCAAAGTAGCCATTCGTGATTTAGGATTTAGGCTTTGTGGAGGAGAAATCGTCGAGGAAGACACCTTCATAACGAAGGCAAAACGCTTGGTACGGTTGGTCAAACTCCGTTTGAAATGGCGTCATTTGACGATCACAAAGAAAGGACCTACGTAAACTATGTTTGTTACACGGTAATTCATTGATTTTATCGTTCGTTTCTACTCCTTGACAAAAGGTGACACGTACGATTGAGTCAAACGATCGTGTCACTCGAGTATGATTGACTCGATTCACACGTCTTTGTTAACCTGAATTGGTATTTACTTGTGGGGAATAGCGATGATCAACAGACAAAGGGAAGCCATTCTAACTATTCTAACATTAAAAATCCCGTTGTGTCACGATCACGCTGAAACAGGATAAGATCGTGATATCCAACACGATAGAAGTATAGTTAGTCTTACCAGATTTGTCGACGAACAGCGCTTCCAAACACGAAGCAAAACTAGGGGCAAGTAGACAAACGTTAACCGGCGTGCGTCCGCTACCGATCTCGAAGACTGTCTGCGACGAAGGTAAACCTCAGTGCGCATGACCAACACACCTGTCATCATCATCATCAACACACCTGTGATCAGCTGTTAGAAAATGGCGGGCGGTACCGGTTTTGTTTACATTTTTCTAGTCGATGTTATTGTTTGCGTTATTGATATTGTACTGTCGAGGCTTTGAAAATGTCTTTTCTACTGAGGTCTAGTGAAAAGTGAACACTTCCGGTGTAATATTGGACTGTTCCCAAATTATCAAGAATAGGGAGGGGTTACATATGACATCAGGGCAAGGGATTGTATTATCAGGACAGCAAGACTCTCTCTCCCTCTCTCTCTCCCTCTCTCTCTCTCTCCCCTCTCTCTCTCCCTCTCACCCCCCTCTCCCTCCCTCTCTCTCTCTTGAGGGAGAGACTTGTGTCTATATATATGTATATCGTATGATAGATGACACGAGAAATAAAGATGCGAAGGATAACAAAATTCTTTGTACATGACCAAGTACTATATTGAAGACCGACGTTTCGGCGATCGCCTGTCACCTTCCTCTGGACAATTTTCACTGGTTCTCTTCCGCACTAGAAGTAAGTGTCTCTGTTGATAGATACTGCCCTACATGCAGATGTATTAAGAAGTATTAAAATAGGTGTATAAAGCCGTATTTACAAATGATATAAACGTATACTATTATATACAATGAATGGTTTTTATCTACATGAATAATGGAGATATAATTCGGTGTGTCTGTCTGTCTGTGTTTCCGGATATTTGTGGTCAGCATAACTCAAGACCCTCGGGATTGATTACAATGATATTGGGAATGTGGGTAGGTGTTGGGCAGACAAAGGCCAAGTTCAATGTTGCCCCCCCCCCCTGGTATGTGACCTTGGTACTGCAGCAAAAGATCCGTTTTTTGTATCTTTTGGCGTGGATGTGCTATGATGATGCACCAC
>NC_049986.1:19027739-19067392 GCF_000003815.2 Branchiostoma floridae | reverse complement strand
ACCTTTCGAAAAAGACTACGGACATGCCCCGCTGTGCGATGGTGCATCCGTCTCGTACCAGCCAAACGGTGATTTTCACCCGCATGGGAGACCTGGCGCATCCGTATCTTGTAATCAACCAGCGAAAGGGTATGTCACTCCGTAAGGGGCGGTACAACCCCGTCGTGTGTAATCACATCGACCGATGATAATGATATACATACATATATATATATATATATACATACACACACACACACACACACACACACACACACATATATATACTTGTTTAAAACGATAACATTTAGCTAAAAATGCAATGTGTATTCATTGGTCCATTTTTATTGAAATATACATGAAATAATGCAAGTACAGGTACGAAGAGGAAGTAACAGCGGACTCAAGTTGTACTCAACTTTTATTTTAGCGCCGCCACTTATACAAGTATTAAAAATAGACTATAGGCTATGATAAGTAAATAATTAAATAAGTTTATACATAGGTAAATAAGTATATACATAGGTAAATGAGTATATAGACATAGGTAAATGAGTATATATACATAGGTAATTAAGTATATACATAGGTAAATACATGACATTGTACATATGAATAAGCTCAAAAAAGAATAAGAACAAGAGTTCGTAGACCTCAGGCCTGCATGAAATGTATTGGGTGTCTGTAGACCTATTGTTTATTTTTTTTCCTTTTCGTGCGTGGTTGGAAAAGTGAGATTTTTACCTTGTTGGTTTGACTGCACCATGCAAAAGTCTGAAATTCCATTTTGGGAATGTGTAAGCTTGGGCATGGATGAACATTACTTATTTTGGATTTCTTAAGCAGGTAACCAACCACAGTACCTTGAAGTTGTTGAGACGACTTTTCCTACCTTTTTTTGTCTCAGATGGCCCATGTAGTTATTCTGTCACATATGACTTGGCACTGGAAGGTTATTTGCATAATTTGACCAATTATATTTTTACAGTAGTTCCATAGACAATATGAATAGTGGTAGCCACCATCCAGCAGCAACAGTTAGTCCCCAGGGTGGTATGATATTTTTATTCAATCCGTCCAACTAAAACCTAAATCTCTTGAAGTACCTAAGCCAAATTTAACATCAGAGTTTACTATTCAAAATGTCCTTGTCAATCCCATTCATAGATGGCAAGCTGCTGCTGCTTTAAAAAGTTCAGAAAGCTGTTGTAGTCAGAGTGAACACCCAGCAAACATCCCACAAAATCAATGAGCAGTTGCTTAGAGGGGGAAAACAATTTCATCATATTTTTGCAGTGACAAAATGCAACAAACGATACTAAATTTAAAACAGAACAGAGCCTCTACCACTTAACCCTGCCCGTACTATAGATTAAGCAGGCCCAAAAATCAAGCGAATATGACTAGCCCCAAACTACAAATTACCTGCATACAATACGGAAATGGCAACACCAAAGAAACAGCAAGAAGGAAAAATCATACACATACCTTTCTAATTCTCTAACACTCAAGCTCTATACATTTCTTCTCCACTTTAGAAAGTTGTATCTTCTGCTGATTGCCACACAGGGTAAAGGAACTTGTACCAGAACTTTAAACTCAGTACTACACAGCTCTCAAAACACCACAAAGTCGGACTTACAAGTAGCATACTCAAATTGTACCTAACCAATACACAACAGATACTAATACATCATCTGGCAGGTCAGACATTGCTGATACAAAGTAACCTGATACATTGAAGGTGGCAGAAGCCAGTGCAAAAACAGATGACGATTCTACACCTAAGCTTAAAGACCTATCAATCAACCCAAACCCAACCAAACCAAGCAGATATTGGGGGGATGCCCCAACCACACGAAAACAGGGTCAACCTACAGTATCAAGTTCAAGCACTAGGAGGCCCAAAATCAAACCTGACCACCAGGACACCAGCAACAACCCACGTAACAAATAGCAACACGATGGCACCTTGCGTTCCGGAGATACAGCGCACGCGCAGTGCCCGCACAAAAGGTAACCTGGAATGTCAAGTTCAAGCACCAAGGGCGCCAAAATCAAAATTGAGAATTATTCAGCCACCGCCAACACATGTGCCAAATATCATCGCGCCCGCACCAACCGTTCAGAAGATATAACTCCGGAAATACCCCTCCCGGACACAAAATTCGACCTGCCGGGTCAAGTTCAAACGCGACAAGGCCCAAAGTCAATCCTAGGCAACAGGCAACAACCCCCCACCCATGCACCAAAAATCGTTGCAATCGCGCATATCGTTCCAGACACACAGCGCCAAAAGTGCCCCCAAAACACCAAAAATGCCACCTGCAATGTCAAGTTCAAGCGCCAGGAGGCCCAAAATCAAACCTGAGTGTCAAGCCACCACCCCCAACCCGCATACCAAAAATCGTTGTGCTCGCACCATCCGTTCTCGAGATACAGCGCCCTAAATCCCCAGCTTCCAAATTTTCCCACGCCCGTGAAAACCATACCTGCATACATGCAGGTAAACAGTGACTTCAAGTGCCAGAGTCTCCAAGCTAAGATTGATGTGTTCAAAAATTCGTATTTTACGAAAACTATCGTAGAGTGCAATATGTTATCACCAAGCACAGTAGGGGCATCTTCTCTTAATAGATAAAGAACGCTTGCAGATAGATGTGCAAAAGTTAGGTGTGACGGATCCTTCGGTGTAATATAACCAGCTGCTGCCGCGCCGCGTGCCTGCGAAGCTGGCGTGTTACGCCGAAGGGCGGTACATACCGGCTATATAGATACAGATACAGAAATACATAATGTGCGTGAGTCGCCAACCCTCACCCCCACCCCCCTTCGACAGAAAAATAAAGCAAAGAATGATACCCGAACTTAAATACGATTTGTAGATATGATGCAATCCTGTCACGGTGTTCCTGTGTGGCCGACATGATGTGAGTCCATTTTTGGATATTAAGCTAGGCACTATTCATAAAACGTACGATGCTTCAACTAGCGACCTGACAAATGAACTTCAGATAGGTGGTACCGTGGTAGAACACGGATAATCGTTCCAACTGTTCCTAACATATATGGCAGAATTCCCTGCAAAATAATGCACACAGTCCTCATTGCCGTACGCGTCGTCGGGTTGTCTTGGATCCCACTGCTTAAAATGTCCAAGAAGAACACCATCCGCCCAAACCCAGCTGCCTAAAAGTAACATACATGACGAATAAGTACGGATTCGAATCATGTGTCAGATTTCACTCTTACTTATTTTGTGCCATATACTTTGAAAACAATACGTATTAGGACTCTAACAAAATTTAAGAAAACATGACCTCAATGAAAAGCTGCATGCGGGTCGATCTGAGTCTCAAGAATATACAAAGTTCAAACAAACAAACTTGTGTATTAATTGATCAATTTTTCTGTAGATAAATTGGACATGAGACAACGGTTGTCATTAAAACGCACGATACTTCAACTTGCGACTTGACAAATGAACTTCGGAGAGGGGTTAGAACACGGCGCATCGTTCCACCTGTTCCTTGTGATAACATGTGCGTGGTTTCTTTGCCAATACTGCGCACAATCCTCATTGCCACCATACGCGTTGTTGGGTTCTCCTGGACTCCACTGGTTAAAATGTCCGAGGGGAACACCATCTGCCCAAACCCAGCTGCCTTCTCGGTCGCGGTCAGTCAGTCCAAACAAGAACCAGGCGGTGTTATCCACAGCGTTCTTCAGGTCGATGAGGAAAGCGTCAATGCCCGCACGACCGGGGCATGGCGAGAGTTCCTCCATCAGAGGAACACGTTGCAACTGCACTTGTGTAGTTACTCCGCTGATTGAAGGCCTTGTAGCACAGTTTGTTGGGCTGGTAGTAAACGTGCCCGTCTGGGCAACCTATTTCGGGGAGAGGATGGTTCACTGTGTTACTATTGCAATCTTAATCAGCATTAACGTGTACTAAACATGTACATACTTACAACGTATTGCACCAAGAACGAAATATATAAACCGGAGGTTCTGCTGCAGTACCAAGAAAAGCCGCTAGGTGGCCCAAAATCTAATAATTTCTTTGACAGGACATGACTTAACAAAATTGATACCTAGTGTCATGACAATTCACTAATAGCCTTTTGAGTGACATAGGCTTCAGGTTACCCTTTACCATGATTGGTCACAGTTTTCTGGTAACCAAGAAGAGCAGCATCGGGTGGTACTGCAGGGATCTTGACAAACTGGAGCACGACGAGGAAGATGAGGCCGTGTCTTTGGGCAGATCTGTCACGTGTATTCCAATAGTACAGAATTATTCCTACATGGCCCGAGCTGCTCATTTTTTACACATGGCCTTGTTGGGTGACCAGTGGGGTCGACCTGGCTTGAGTTTGTTTGTTTGTTTGTTTCATTATTTATATTTGATTATATCTCCATAGTTGTTTGTCTTAGTGCTCAGTGTTTCTGTGATAGGATTACAGTACCTTGTAAAATATGTAAGCTAAAGGATAAGGATATAAAATGCCCAGAAATGTTGTGTTTTGTTTTGTTTTGTTTACTGCTAAAATGATAACGTGTAGTTAATTGTTTTAAAAAAGTAAACTGTTGATTGCGAGTTGTGCATGCTAGTAATAGATCATTCAGTATTATATTATTAAACTGTAGCTGGTAATTGTGATCTGTCCAATGTAAAGGATGATGTGTTCCCTTGTGAATACTATTTTTGTATACTTGAGTGAAATTCTATAAAGGAAAATTATCATCAATCGACTTTGCAGTGCCTTTTCAAACAATGTACAATATGGACAGTTGATTCCACTGAATTAAAGTGGCAAAACCTTGCTAAGAGATGTCTTATTTCAAATGTACATGAAGAACTATACGTCACATTTGACAGTTAAGTTACAAAAACGGAAAGGGATGTATCAGTATGATGAACGACTAAGACAGAATTAAGCTATTTTCTAATATGATTCTAATATGTCCCTTGTGTCAGAACAAGGAGGTTAAATAAAAGAATACTCATTGATCATTGTTCTGAGACAACAGAAGAATCAAGACCAGAATTACCAGTTTGTCCACAGATGTCAGTTTGAAAGAAATAAAGAATTCTTCTTAACAATATCATACTAGGGTGATCTACAATTGCACCCAGCCTACAAACATAAACACCATAGATCGCAAGTTGTAGGCTGCAATATCAGATCTGATCAGTAGATGTCGCTCTTGCAGTTGACTGCGGTATTGTCCATTCACAAATTTCATGGGTGAAGTGAAAGTTCATCTGCTAGGTACAGAGTCAAATGATATTTTCTTGATAAATAAAAGTTAAAATCACATTAAAATTTGTTTATTTTCAATATTTTGGTTCAATTTATGATGTCAAACTATTGTTGCTATTATGATTATACGTCAGAATGTTTAACCCAAGTTGTAATGGACGAGTCCAGTTTGAAACTTTGGCGGTGCATATCACGAACTTTAGCGGAGAGTCGGAAGAAGCCGGCGGTTCCTGACGCGCCCAAACACCTGGTGACGCCGGGAGACGTCATCACAACGGACACGGGGTACATCAGGTACAGAACTGTGGGAACGGCTGGGTTTACTGAGCGCCGTGTTTAGAGATATAACTTAGAGCGTTTATTAGCGTTATGGGGAGGGGGGCATTTTCAACAGGGTCTGACTAAATACCGCAAACCAGCGCAAACCAGCACAAACCAGCGCAAACGGGTCTATTATGCAGTATTCATTGGACAATGGCCTTGTTTAACGCTCTAAATACACTGTCTGTGCAATGAGAGATTAAAAAACACGGCAAATTATAAGTTTTTACCAGTTTTTTTTTAGCTATTCCGCTTGTTTCAAGTTCGAAAGGATTTCTGGCCGCCATCTTGGATCATCCGTGTAAGGGGTCCAGATGGGGAAATTATCGGTACCTTATTTACCTAGAAAATACCTTCATGGCTTGGCGCAGGCGCTTTTGACAGCTAAAACATGTCAAAAATCCACGGTGGCATGATTCCAATGCCCATCACTCGTATACGCGTACGGCTAACACTCGCTTTCACGGGGGGCTGGAGCCGGGCATGCCGCCGCGGATTTTTGACATTTTTTAGCTAGGGTTAGGGTTGACTCGACACTCGCGCTTCGCGCTCGGTCTCGCAACCCATAACCCTAGCTAAAAAATGTCAAAAACCGCGGCTACGTCATCAGAGCTATCGCTCTTCATCTCCCTAATTTTGAAGATAATCTCATTCACTTTTGACTCAAAAGATAGTGCCAAAGTGCAATTTTCCCATCCAGACCCCTAACACGGAAGATCCAAGATGGCGGCCAGAAATCCCTTCGAACTTGAAACAAGCGGAATAACTATTAAAAAAAGGGGGTAAATACTTATAATTTGCCGTGTTTTTTATTAAATATCGCATAGACAATGTGCTTATAGTGTATTTAGAGCGTCAAACAAGGCCGTTGTCCCATGAATACTGCATAATAGACCCGTTTGCGCTGGTTTGCGCTGGTTTGCACTCGTTTGCGGTGTTTAGGCATACCGTTTTCAACACATGCGCTTATTACGGAGACATGAAATGTTTACGTAAAGCATAGCATTATTATGCAAGGATATACAAACTACATTGTACATAATTTGTAGGATGTAGGATATAACTTTATAGGCACAGGGATAAACACTAAAACACAGTGTAATGACAATAATAAGTAGAGCATATCTGCGAAATAGTGTGGCCTGCTTTAAGTTTAATCAGCCTTTTGCCAGTTTTACTCCTAACGTTATATGTTATTGAGTCGAGATACGAGTCCCCACGACACAGCCATCATAATAATTTCTAACACACCATAATTTTGTCCAACTGTTACATGCCGACATGGTGTCGCAGGGTTATTATAAGCTAATTCGTTTCCTGTCCGCAGTAGGATTGCTTAAAAGAAGAACCATGACTGTAGACATATTGTGGCCTTAAATATGATTTTCATTATGATTGATTACAACTTCCTCTGTATACAGCTGTGAACAAGACTGGCTACTACGACTACGATGGCTGAAACAGAATCATTGGACTGTGACAGTGACCATGGCTGCTATGTAAGAATGGAGGACAGAACATTCCACGAGGATGACTGCTCTCGCTACAAAGATGTCAGCCAATGTGATAAGGTCCTTGCCGAGCTTAACAGCCAGCGCCATTGTGGAGATTTTCTTGATTTCGTGGTAAAGGTCCAGGATGTGGAATTCCCTTGTCATCGGGCTGTGTTGGTGTCTATGCCGTACTTTAAAGTCATGTTTTCCTCTAGCTTCACCGAAAGAACGTCAAAGATCGTGCAACTGCATGGGATTGACTCTGATGGCTTCTCCAAGATCCTGGACTTTCTGTATACCGGGGAAATCTGCATCACTCAAGACGACATTCATGACATTCTGCAGGCAGCTCACATGCTGCAAGTTGACAAGATCACGGAGTATTGCCAAACATTCATCGAAGAGAGGTATAATCTGTCAAACTGCCTGAGTGCCATGCGGCTCTCTGACCTGTATGGGTTTTCTGACTTGAGTAAAGAAGCCAGGAAAGACACATTGTCTAACTTCTATGAGATATCGCAAGGTGAAGAATTTCTGACTCTTTCGGGACAGGAGCTCTTGGATCTACTCACAGACAAAAAACTGCATGTTACGGATGAAGAAAACATTGTTAATGCAGTGATCCGATGGCTCGATCATGATCCTGAAAACCGCAGGACAGTGGCCATATTTCAAGAGATCCGCCTGATGTCCGTGAGAGTCAGTACGCTAAAGAAGCTAGAGTTGCATCCTGTGATACAAGATTCTCCTGAATGTCTGGCAATAGTCACAGCAGCCAAGGAGAAACATCTCGCTGGCGCCACTTTGTGGCAAGTAAGTGCAGGAGCAGAGTTAGATGAGCCCAAAGTTAGACAAAGACTTGGTACCTCAGACGACCTGGCATTTCTTGTTGGTGGTTGGATGATAAGAGAGGAAAGTATGTGTGATGATGACTATGCCACACTGACGACACCCTTGCAAAGCGTGATGTGCTTTGATCCGGACAGTGAGCAATACTACCACGTATCTAACCTGCCGACGCCCGTTTCCGGCTACATGAGTGTCACAAGTGCAGAGCGATGCCTGTATGTGACAGGTGGACGTGCCTATCCTTTGTATGTGCATGACCCTGACAGTGTACCATTGAGGCAGGCATTTCGGTATGACTTCGTCACAAACGCTTGGACAAAGTTACCTGACATGCCTCAAGGTAGGGCAGGACACCAGTCAGTTGTCGCTGATGGGAAACTGTTCCTGGTTGGAGGCGACACTGACGACACGTCTACGTTCAGCATGGATTGTTACGATCTTGAAGAACAAGCTTGGATCGTGCCACCCACGTTGCCAGAAATAGCCTCTTTAGACTTAACTGTAACAGCTTGCAACGGTAAGATTGTACTCGTTGAGCTTTTTGATGACACAGAGAATGCGTGTAGTTGGTTAGAGGAAACAAAGCTCCGTGTTCATGTATTTGACGTGAGAACTGCACATTGGTCATACTCCGATATTCCTGTGCTGTACTTCTGCTGTCGGTTGCAAAGCGTTTGTAAGTTGGTGACAGTTGCACATGGCAATGTGTATATTCTCCTTAATCCTCGCGATTCATACAGTCCAAGCATGTTCCTCTATCACGTGGAACAGCGAACTCTATATGACTGTTCTGAGCTTGAGGACATAGAATTGTCAGTGAGCTTTTGGGGTACACAGTACCAAGAGCAAAACACCATCCACCAAGAAAACCCTGCCGATGCCATAATCTGCTACAAGTTTGATGAAGACAGCATCAGAAGTACAAGGGAGACAGACATAACACGTACATGGGATCTAACTTTTCAATTGATTGGTTATGGTTTTCTGGCAACAAGTAAGAGTAGCATCGGGTGGTACTGCCGGGATCTTTACAAACTAGAGCACTAGCTAGGAACATGAGACAGTTTCTTTGGGAAGAGCTATCACTTGTATCCCCATTTTGTATAGTATTATTCCTACATGACTAGCTGCTCATATGTGAACAGTCGTACAACGTTACACCTAGGTTGAATTGTATGTGTTTGTGTTCATGATCAGTGTTTTCGTGAGAAGAGTACAGTACCTGAAAAGGATATCAAATGCCCAGAAATTGAGTGTGTTGTTTACTGCTAAATGATAACGTGTAGTTCGATGTTTTTAAAATGTAAAGTGTTGATTGTGAGTTGTGCCTGCTAGTAATAATATCATTAACTGATACAGAAACAATAAATGCAGAATTATCATGATCTGTCAAATGTAAAGAACCATGGTTTGCCTTGTGAATCCTTTTTGTTTTTGTTTGAATAAAATTTGATATGTTAAAGGAAAGTTGCCATATTTAGAGAATGTACAATATTGAAAGTTGATTCCACTTAAAAGTTGTAAAAACTTGCAAAGACATGTTAACCAAAGCTAATTCAAAAGTACACGAAGAACTACATGTCACATTTTAACATTCAAACAAAACCGTGACTGTTTCCTTATAAGTTACATGACGTCACTTTTTTTTGTTGATGAGATGGCTGACCGAAAAAGACGGCATATAAGGAAAAGGTCACTATTTTCCCCACCAACCTCTGCTTGGAGAGTATGGTAGGACTAGGAATGATCTAGGATGGCAACCCGGCTTCCAACACCATACTCAACACCATACTACAGTCAACTGCTAGAAATGCGCTTCACCAATGACTCAATGCAGTGAACTATGCAAAGGCAACATCTACTTATTTCATTTACAAGAACTGGCACGTTAACTACAACGCAGTAGTACACTGCAATTACAAACTAAATCAGTAGATGTCGCCCCTGCGGTAGCTGACTGCAGTAGCGTCTACTTTTCATTGGTGAAGGGGCACTTCTAGCAGTTAGACTGTAGTATGGTGTTGGTAGCCTGGGTGCCATCCTAGATCATCTGTATCCATTTATATTGCATAAACATAACCCAGAAGACAACACAAAGCCAAAAATAATGATAAAACTGGTTTAATCTTAGTATATTTCAGGGTTAGCTACAGTAGAGCTCTGTCAGCAAACCCCCTGAGAACAGTCATCAGACATTAGAAATGACATGGCGAATGTAAGTAACAGGCCTCGTCGTCTATAAGAGGAGACTTTTAAGTATGTTTAAGACACTACAACTTTAAAACTTTCATACCAGTGGAGGTATGAGCTCAAACAGTCTGTAATAATGTGGAAGGTCGCAGGCGTTACAGGCACTAGTTTTTCTACCCTCGGATGGTATAGTAACAATATGTCGAGTTTTAGCATGTAATAATATGTAAAATACACATTTTTAGACCAAATGTAAACAAGTCAACCTATAGAACTAATATCATATAGATTATACTAAAGCTAAAAGTAGTAGAAGCTAAAAAATACATTGCTGAAATCATCCCTTTGGCCACACCAATTTAATTCCTTGGTTCACAGATTCGCTCGCTCCTATTTTTTGGAAAAAGAAATAAAAATTACCACTCAGCAAATTTTCACCATTAATGAAACCATTCACCAACTTTCTGGTGTAGCAAATTGGCCTTCATATTATAAGCTCCTTAAAGTGTGGGTACAGGTGCTGTTACCATACAATAATAGTGTTTTTGTACTTTTTTCAAGCTGAAAACTTTTTTCTTTATGTTTTGGATTAGCCGTTACCTTTACCCCAACCATTTTACAATTTTTATTTTTATTTCGCCCTCTCGCTCCATATTTTTTATGAAAAAATCCGTGAACCAAGAAATTAAATTGGTGTGGCCTTTGGACAATATAAACATGTATATATACTAGTACATGGAATGATGAAAGGAAGTTATAAACATTGAAACTTCAATCACGAATGTAAGTAACAATTTCCAGCTAAACATATCTAATCTGTATCAGTGCAGCTAAGTAGGCTAGGAATACAAGGATTCGTCTTCTACCAATCTCTGCTGCATCATTTGTCACTTAACCATGATAAAGAGGCATGGTTTAAGCCATGGATACAAGTAGCTTCCCCAGTCTGTTACTTGGAAGAAACGGGGAAATCAAGCCCTTTAGTAGTCATCGTCTGAGCTTGGATAATAATACATAAGCAAGTCATGCAGTTCCTTCTCCTTCTCCACTGTTGCAAGCTGGTCCCGGCAGAACCACCCAACACGACTTTTCTTGGTTGCCAGGAATCCGTGGCCAAACAGAGCAAAGGGAAGGATCAGTTCGGTGTGTCCGCTCCCATAATTGTAGAAACTTCTAAACTGACCTACAAGCAGTTTATAGGTTTTTCTTGATATGGTGTTGATAATACCCTTCTGTCCTTTGACATAGCGCTTGCGTCTATCGCATACTGCGTGCACTATGTGAAGCTCCTTTTTGACATCTTGTGTGTTTTGCTTCTCTTCAATAGACGGGGTTTCCTTGTCAACATCATAGTTGTAGACATCTGAATACATACGCATATCAACACAGAAATGAACCTTGTTGCCAACAGCAGTTGCCCTGAAATCAGCATCAAAGTCCTCAGCTTCAACATACCTGCTGGCGTAAGTCCAACGTTGAGTTTTAACATCTAAGGCATGGACACAGAACCTACTCTTCTTTTTAATTCCCTGAATGAGCACAAGCTTACCCCCGCATGCTATCACCTTCAGGTTAGGTGATGGGATGATAGCAGGCACTTTAGGTGGCTGTATCCAAGCTTCTGCTTCAATATCAAAACACTCCATACTGAACATGTTGAACAATGTCGCTGCAGTGTTGCCTCCAACCAGGTACAGTTTTCCATCAACAACGGCCGACTGGTGTCCCGCCCTACCGCGAGGCATGTCAGGTAACCTCTTCCAAGTGTCCGTAGCAAAGTCGTACCGAAAGGCTTGTTTGGATGGAATGTTGCTGCCACCAGGGTCTGGGTGAAGGGAAGATGAGGCGCGCCCTCCCGTCATGTACAAGTATCGTCCTGCACTTGTGACACTGATGCACCCAACGATGGGTGTCGGAATGTCAGTGACATGGTAGCATTGATCACGATCTATATCCATGCAAATTATGCTTTGGAGAGGCACCGGTGGTGTAGGATTTTGGCTGTAACGCTCTTTAGTGACTGCCTTCCAACCACCGATAATGATTGCCAAATCGTCTGAAATCCAACAGCTAGGTTTTCTTCCGGCCTCCTCTCTTCCTGTGTCTGCCATCAGCTGGGGTGAGCCACTGAAATGTCCCTCCTTTGTAGCAGTGACTTTGGCAAGACATTCTGGTGACTCCTGTATCGCTGGGTGGGCCTCAAGCTTCTCTAGCATACTGACCCTTACACGTGATAAGCAAAGCACTGGAAGAATTCTGGATATCTCAGTCTTGCGGCTTTCTAGCTCGTGGTCGAGCCATCGCATCACAGAAAGGACAACATCATCTTCTTTCTCAACTCCCAGCTCCTTGTCTCCAAGTAGATCCAACAGCTGCTGCGTTGAAAGGCTCAGAAACTCCTCACATCGTCCAACCTCTGAGATTTGAAACATCGCCTTGCGTCTTGCTGTCTTTTTCAAATCACACAAGCCATACACGTCGGCAAGGTGCATGACACCCACACAGTTGGATGCGCAAAGGTTGTTTTCAATGAACCTTTGGCAGCACTCTAGGACTCCCTCAACTTGCAGCATGTGTGCTGCCTGCAGGATGTCTTGGACATCGTCTTTACCGATCAAGATTTCTCCCGTGTACACGAAGTCGAGAATCTTGGAAAAGCTGCCAGAATCAATATCGTGTAGTGTTATAACCTTGGCCTTGCTTTCCGCAAGGTTGGAGGAAAACATAGTTTGAAAGTACGGCGTGACCGCCAACACGGCCCGGTGACAAGGGAACTGCCTGCCTTCTACCTCCACCACCACATCAACAAATTCACCATTCTTCCGCTGTCTGGTGAGTTCAGTACGTAGATCATGACTTTTGTTTTTATTTTCAAAGGTACAGGAGCCATCCTCATGGTACTGTTTGGAATCACAGCGGTTATTATAGTTTGGCATCTTCTAAGGATCTATATAAAATAACTTTCTTCCAATGTGCAAACAGCAGCTCTACACGTACGTCTGATTTATGAGTTGTCCTGAAAGTTGTGATGGTACTATAACATTACAGCCGGTACAGGAGACACCATCATCAAATTTGGTGAAAGAGGTTATATAGAGTATAATAATAACCTCCTTGATTTGGTCTATGTACTGGTGGTTTTTTTTTCCGTTTTTGTGTAGAGTATTGAGATGGGGACTGGAGTGTTGGGACGCCAGACAGTCGAAGAGTCAAAGTTCTGTAACACAGAATGAGGGAGAAGAAGTTAAAGTCTATGTGGAACTTGTGCAATATTACTTATCACTTGACAAGTTGTGCAGTATCATTTAAAAAGCATACAGGATAGTATCCTGTATGCTTTTTAAATCAATCTTTCAAATAGTTCTGAGGTTGTATTCTCATTTAGTTAGAGAGATCCATGTTAGCAACAAGGTGCTACATCATCTTTGACCAAGAAGGTTGTCCACATAGATCGCATGTATTCAGGTAACTTGAAAGGTTAAAGTACAAAAGTCACAGCACTTTGCGTTGATCTTGAACTACGAGTGTTATCTGAAGAATAATTCCTTTAATGCTAACATGGATCTCTCTGTAGACAATAAAATTTCTTCATTGCAATCGCTAATTTTTGTACCATGTATTATACTCACTTTCCCAATTTCAGATTCAACAAAGTATAATTTTACATTTTGTTTACTCGTATATAATTTGTTTCGTAACGTTACCTGCAACGAGTTTCGGACACTAGGCAATCTGAGGATGCACAAGGCAAAGCATGTGCCCCCCTCCCCACATAGCGCTATAAAAACTCTCTTTATCTCTAAACACGACGTCCTATAAACCCACCCGCTCCCATATTTCGGTACCTCATGTATCCCGTGTCCGTTGTGATGACGTCTCCCGGCGTCACCAGGTGTTTTGGCGCGTCAGGAACCTCCGACTCTCCGCCAACCTGATGTGCTGCGCGCCAGCTTTTCAAACTGGGCCAGTCCATTATATTTTGGGGTAATTACCAATAGTGTGATGGCGAATAATCAGGATAATTAAAGTTAAATGTTATACATTGAATTAATATTTGATTAAGAGTAGTGTATATTCTGCCTTCGTTTATCCAAGAATCTATTAATCAGTTTATTCTGTTCTAACGTTTCCATTTCAAATTTCATTTTACCCATAAAAAGTGAAAAATGGATACGACCACAGTCAACCGTGCAAAAGCGACATCTACTGATTGGACCTGTTGTTGCAGCCTACAATTTGCTCAATTGTTGTATGAAATCACCGCTATATATCAAGTAAATCTGATATACTGACTGAATGTTTAGCTACAGCACTCATATCCATGTAACAGTTACAGTTGTATTTTTCAAACCTGAATTTCGATGACGAAAAATAAAACCTTCTTGGAGACAAGATTTACCCAAAGTTGCAATGGACTACTCCACTTTGAAAAGCTGGCGCGTAGCACATCACGTTGGCGGAGAGTCGGAAGAAGCCGGCGGTTCCTGACGCGCCCAAACACCTGGTGACGCCGGGAGGCGTTATCACAACTAACACGGGATACATGAGGTACAGAGCTGTGGGGACGGCTGGGTTTACTGAGCTCCGTATGAAGAGATATAACTTAAGTGTATTTTGTAGTGTTATATAATTTATGGGGAGGGGGGCACATGCTTTGTACGTTAGGCCGGCCGTGAGCGTCTGCTGCAGGCCCCTGCATCCTCAGCCTGTCGCGTGGCGCATGTACAAGTAAACTTATTACTGTTCTTATGATTACAGCTTTGTGGTGACAAAACCTGTTTTGTTTTCGTTGGCGTCCACGGCTACCGCCATATTGGATCTGAGTGTCACACGGGGGGGGTGTCTTGTTTATTTGTGAGACATTTGGAGGTACACGTACAAGTACATTTTAGAAGCGTTTATCATAACTTTATGGGAAAAGCGCAGGGACACATGTACACATACAGGGCTTTGCGGTTCCAGTTTATACCATTGGTCATTCATATAATCCTATGGGAAAGTGGTGGATATAAAAAAGTGCCATAAGCTCAAGAATCAAAACTTCAAACTATCAAAAGTTATATTAATCTTCTTCTGCCATCAAATTTGCATTTCCAAAGACGAAAATTGCCAATAATCAGTTGAAGCTACTAGGTCCCTATCATGTGATACAAATCCTAGTTATTAGTAGGTTGTACACCGTATGACTATGGTATGACTGACTGACTGAGTAGGTTATGTGTACTTTTTGGCGATGCCTGATGGGCGAGCCTAATAGTATAGTGTGCGACCGTTTGAAAAGAATTCCAAAAACTGTACAGGAATGTCAGGAATGCCAAAGTCCGCGCGTGCGTAGTTGCATCATGCCGGACTGAACCATTACCTCCACGGGTAAGCTTTCCAGTCGCAGGGCACATACCGATATACGTGTGCACAGCAGTGTTTTCCGTATTCGCGCATGGCGATTTTTGACTGATCGCCTTGCAAAATTGAGAACAGCCTTAGGACTTCAGACGTACCAGGATTTTATTATGTAGTATGGTGGTCATGGAAATGTAAACATTGGAAACAGGGGATAAAAGATTGTTGAAATATGTTCCTCGGAAAATGACCCGCGAGTCGTGGAAATCACTTCCGGGTTCGTTCGTGTTTTGTGTCCAGGAGTTTGGAAAGTTTGGTGGCCTTCTTCACCCTTGATATCTTTGTTTCAAAAATGCAAACCAATGTGTGAAACAAGCATTGTTTGAGCTTAAATGATGCATAACGTGGGGTTGTGAGATAGCGATGTGATAGCTACCTTCGCCAAGAACGTTAAATAAAAAATAGAGAAATATAGATAGACATAAAATAATACAAATTGTTATCTAATTTGCATAATCATTGAGAAATTGTTATGATATCAAAGTGGTTAATGATGATAATTTCATTCTTGCAACATTTGGCAAATACAATATTTGAATGTTATCGGACATACATCAAGTAAATTAGGGCCTCATTTACATAAATTATTAGAAAACACTACAAAACTTTCTTTGCTAAGACTTTGATATTTTTAGCATATTGTTATTTAGCTAGAGAAGATGATCAACTGATATGATTTATGTAAATGAGGGTCTGATTTGTAAAATTGATGAGAAGCATTTACATTATTAGTTCACCCTTCACTCACAAGAGAACCCCTTTTGACAGCAATGCTCTCTAAACATTAATCGCCAGGCGAATGAAATACGACTATTAAAACCCATTAATAACAACAATCCTTAATATTTATAAACAATAAAACCGTCGCCATGGCAATAATTTTAATTGCCACACTTTTTGTAAAATGTTTTATGTATTAGATCTATTGCACATGGATTATACTCAGAGACAGCCCACACCGGGATCAGCGTTCACCCAAAAGTGACATAATAATCAGTATCTTCTCTATGATTGAGGGCACTGATATGAAGAAGAAGAAGAGAAGAAATTCTTGTAGTTTTCACATCATTGTTACGTCTATAGTGTAGATAAAGAGGTCAGTCGCACTAGCCTGGGGTGTTTAGTTTACCCTTCAAATTACTGAACTACATAGGGTTGAGTGGGCTGGCATACATGTACCTTCTTGACCAAAGATGATCCTTCACCATATACATGATATAGTCAGACACAGAGTACCTACATGATGATGAGACCACAGCATAGGACCATAGACTGATCTGGAAAGCATACATATAATAAAATGTATATTGATAATAGTGATTATCACTGATATTGATAAACAAGTTCCACACCCATTTTAACTTCTCTTCTTTTCTCTCTTTCTGTTACAGTCTGACTGCCTGGTGGCCTCCCCATCCATGCAGTTGAGGGAGCAGTTGGATGCTCAATGCTCCACACAAATCCAGCATCTGGTGATACACAGAAGAATAAGAAACACACTGTAGCAAGCTGTGATGATAGTGTCTCCCATACTGACTGTCACTGTACTGTGCTAGTATTATATTTATAGTAACATTACAGCTTTCAGGCCTACTCAGAAATCAGACATAAGTTCAGAGCTGCTGTTTGCACAAAGAAAGATCGCTGTATAGACCCTGACACAACAGCAACTTAAAAGATGTCTAACTCTTGTGACTACTGTGAGCAAAAGATGTCTAACTATTGTGACACCTGTGATCGTGAAGTTTGTGGCAAACATTCTGCACAGTACCACGAGGATGGCTCCTGTACCTTTGGAAAAAAAGACAGAAGTTACGAGCTACGTGCTGAACTCACCAGACAGCAGAAGAATGGTGAGTTTGTGGACGTGGTGGTGGAGATAGAAGGCAGGGAGTTCCCTTGTCACCGGGCCGTGTTGGCGGTCACGCCGTACTTTCAAACCATGTTTTCCTCAAACCTTGCGGAAAGCAAGGCGAAGGTTATAACACTACATGATATTGATTCTGGCAGCTTTTCCAAGATTCTCGACTTCGTGTACACGGGAGAAATCTTGATTGGTGAAGACGACGTCCAAGACATTCTGCAGGCAGCACACATGCTGCAAGCTGAGGATGTCCTAGAGTGCTGCCAAAAGTTCATTGTAAAGAACCTTTGCCCATCCAACTGTGTGGGTGTCATGTGCCTTGCCGATATGTATGGCTTGTGTAGTTTGAAAACGACAGCAAGAAGCAAGGCGGTGTCTCAGTTCTCAGAGGTTGGACGATGTGAGGAGTTTCTGAGCCTTTCAACACAGCAGCTGTTGGATCTACTCGAAGACAAGGAGCTGCGAGTTGAGAATGAAGACGACGTTGTCCTTTCCATGATACGATGGCTCGACCATGAACCAGAAAGCCGCAAGACTGAGGTATCCAGAATTCTGCCAGTGATTTGCTTATCTCGTGTAAGGGTCAGTGTGCTTGAGAAGCTTGAGGTCCACCCTGCGATACCAAAGTCACCTGGATGTCTTGCCAAAATCACAGATGCAAAGGAGGGACATTTCAGTGGCTCACCTAAGCTGATGGCGGACACAGGAAGAGAGGAAGATGGAAGAAAACCCAGTTGTGGGATTTCAGACGAACTGGCAATAATTGTAGGTGGTTGGAAGGCAGTCACTCAAGCGCTTTACAGTGAAAATCCCACAACACCGACGCCTCTCCAAAGCATTATTTGTATGGATATAGATCGTGATCAATGCTACCATGTCACTGACCTTCCGACACCCATCGTTGGATGCATGAGTGTCGCAAGTGCAGGACGATACTTGTACGTGACAGGAGGGCGCGCCCTGTCTTTCCTTCACCCAGACCCTGGCGGCAGCAACATTCCATCCAAACAAGCCTTTCGGTACGACTTTGCTACGGACACTTGGAAGAGGTTACCCGACATACCTCGCGACAGGGCAGGGCACCAGTCTGCCATTGTTGAAGGAAAGCTCTACCTGGTTGGAGGCGACACTGCGGCGACGTTGTTTAACATGTTCAGTATAGAGTGTTTCGATATTGAAGCAGAAGCATGGATACAGCCACCCAAAGTGCCTGCTATCATCCCGTCACCTAACCTGAAGGTGATAGCATGTGGGGGTAAGGTTATGCTCATTCAGGGACTTAAAAAGAAGAGAAGGTTCTGTGTCCATGCCTTAGATGTTAAAACTCAACGTTGGACTTATGCCAGCAGGCATGCTTCAGCCAGGAACTTAGATGCGGATATCAGAGCAACAACTGTTGATAACAAGGTTCATTTCTTTGTTGAAAGGTATGTCTTTGCAGATGTCTACACCTATGATGTTGACAAGGAAACCCCATCTATTGAAGAGGAGAAGCGGAATACAGAAGATGTCAAAGAGGAGCTTCACTTAGTTCACGGGGTATGCAGGAGACGCAAGCACTATGTCAAAGGGCAGAAGAGTATCATCAACACCATATCAAGAAAAAACTATGAACTGCTTGCAGGGAAGGACATAACTTACTACCATGTAAACGGACACAAGAGACGGACCCTTCCCTTTGCCTTGTTTGGCCACAGATTCCTTGCAGCTAAGAAAAGTCATGTTGGATGGTACTGCAGGGACCAGCTAGAAAAAGTGGAGGAGCAGGAACTGCAGGATTTGTTAAGATATTATGATACAAGCTCAGATGATGACTGCGACTACGACTGAGTCCCAGACATAATCTTAGGTTTGTCTGTTTCTTCATATATATTTGCCATCGCTGTTAATGAAGCCTGGCCTTTTGACAAGTTACTGGGGAAGGTGCTTGTATTAATGGCAAGAACAGTTGCCTGTTTATCATAGACTGTCAGACAAACTATGCAGCAGAGATTTTTACAAGAAGAACCCCTGTATTTGTAGCCTGCCTAGCTACAGTGTACTTTGAGACAACTTGGGTACCTTTTACTGGCATTTCTTACTTATGTTGGTTACAATTTCAATGTTTATGATTTTATTCCATGTATATATAACGTTACATATTTACCTTGCCCAAAGTGATGATTTAAGCAATGTATTTTTTAGCTTCTACTAGTTTTAGCTTTAGTATAATCTATATAATGTAAGTTCTATAGGTTGACTTGTTTACATTTTGGTCTAAAAAGTCGTCTGCGTATTATTACATACTAAATTCTGACATTGTTTCTATATGTATACCAATCGAGGGTAGAAAAACAAGTGCCTGTAACGCCTTCAACATTTTAACAAACTGTGTATGAGCTCATATCTCCACTGGTATGAAAAGTTAAGTGGAGTATTAAAGGTCTTTAGAATACTTAAAAGACTCCTCTTATACAGAATGAGGCCTGTTACTTTCATTCGCTATGTCATTTTTAATGTCTGTTCTCTAGGGGTTTGCTGACAGATCTCTCTACTGTACATATAGCTAGCCCTGAAATAAAAACCAGTTTTACTTTTAGCATTATTTGTGGCTTTGTTTTTTCTGGGGCATTTTTGTGCAATATGTTGATACTATTGTATTGTCGATACTAGGGGTGGGTACCGGTGTGACAGCGATCTCGCCCCCCCGTGATCTCGCCCCCCCGGGGGCGAAATCACTAGCGATCTCGCCCCCCCCGGGGCGAAATCACTAGCGATCTCGCCCTCCCCGGCTAGTGATCTCGCCCCCCTACCTCGCCCCCCTTTAGCGATTTCGCCCCCCCCAAAAAAACGGCTTTACATGACATTTTAGAAGTTGATTGGTATAAATCACAAAATGCAGTTTCAGAATGATATAAGTACACGAGTTTGATACATAACTCCATTCATAGTATCAATATTAACGTAATTACATGGTAATAAGATAGTTGAACTTGTTTCAGACAAGGAGGGTTGGGTCCCTTGTATTCCAATTATTGCATATACCTGAGTCTTGACATAAGATGTATTTCATTGTATTCACCTGTCCTCAAGCAACCTATATATCTCCAATATGAAGTCTCTACCATGAAGTGACCACAAAAGAACTATGTAATGTCTTTATTAATTATGCAAATATTAGGTATTAATTAGAATAACGCACATTTTGGTATATGCACCTGGCCAAGGGATATCTTCACCTCCAACATGACTGTTTTTTCTAGTATTTAGGAACTGATGCATTTACCCGTGTTTCTTAAGACTGGTACTTTACCAGTGTTTGTGTAGCATTTAGCAACAGCTATATCAACTTGCGCGTAGATAGTGTTTATAATGAGAAACTATTATTCACGTGTGTTTTTGTTAGTGCTTTGGAAATGTTTCCAGCACAAGAAAGAAAACACTGTGACAAATTGAAAACATATAGCTGACGTATTCCGTACCATAGACGGTGTTGATTTATACGTTCGCAGTAGCACCTCAGCTGCAAAAATTGTCTTTTTCACTTCAATGTTATGTTTGCACCGAACAATATAGTATCGACTTTCGAGGTATGACATATTACGGTACGGTAATAAGGTGCCATATAGGTACCAGGTAACACACCATATACATTACTCCCCAGGTGCAGTATAGTGCCAGGTAGCGCACCTGTAATATGTAGTAACCAGCTGCTTTGGGGGGGGGGGGGGCGAAAACGCTAAAGGGGGGCGAAAACGCTAGTGATCTCGCCCCCCGGGGGGGCGAGATCACAGGGGGGGCGAAATCGCTGTCACACCGGTACAAAACCGTTTTTTCTTATTGGACCGGTCCGGGAAAAAACGGACCTGAAAAAATCAGGTGGACCCGATGTTGGACCTATTAGAATATAAACAGAGTACTGATCAGGCATTCGCACGTTTTGGCACTTACCGGTCGAAGAAAATAACGAGCGAAGTAGAGAAAAGTTTATAATCATTTCTACAAAGTTTTACAGTCAATCGTACAGAAGAAGCTAGCCTTGTAGGATTTTAAAATGCTAGTGTTAGTCGAATCAAGTCCTTGGTCGAATACTCTACCAAACAGATTTCTTTGTAGTGAAATGGACGTATAATTGAGGGCCCCAATGGGGGGGTCCCGACAACGCTCTACGCTAAATTCTGATGACCGGCTACGTATTACGCTGAATTCATGAAGCCTCTCTACGCCCTACGCTAAATTCAAAAGCTTCCCCACACGTTATACAGAACTCATCACCGAGCGATTGAGCGTTTGTGTCAAAGATGGTACAAAAGCTGAGTTAAAAGTATTCATGGTATTAAACCGGCAGCAGAGGCGGCGGCAGCAAATTTCTAACGCAGGGCGCAATATTGCTGACCGAATTTTTATCATCTTGAGCGCCGAAAGCACGACTATCTTAGGGGGATCCGGGGGCATGCTCCCCGGGAAAATTTTGAAATCTTGACCCTCTGAAACGCTATTTCCTGCATTTGAGGGGCAACTTTTTCTTGCAGACTAGAAATGAAAACAGAATTGCAGTGGATGTCACTTGAAGACAGAAGGAAAATGTCCAGACTTTTCATGATGTACAAAATGACCAATAAACTGGTGGACGTACCGACTGATGAGTATCTAATACCAGCTCAAAAAGAACAGGAAACAGTCATGCCTTCAAGTACCAGAGTTACCAACCTAGAATTGATGAGTTAAAAAATTCGTACTTTCCCAGAACTATCGCGGAGTGGAATTTGCTATCACCAAGCACAGTAGGGGCATCTCCTCCAGAGGCGGCAGGAAATATTGTTTGGGGGGACGATCTTTTCCTGACAGAATTTTGCAGCAGATGTAGCGCCTTTGACGCAAACTAGGGGGTCCGAGGGCATGCTCCCCCGGGAAAATTTGAAATCTTGACCCTCTAAAACGCCTTTTCCCGCGTTTTGACAGGCAAATTTTGCTGCCAGACAAAGCTAAGTTTGATGGCAATTCCGTTAGAAAGACACATAGTTTTAGCGAGGCGGATGCCCCCAAAATATTTTCACGATTTCGAGTACCGAAGGTGCAAGCTGTCGCAAGGTTAGTCTGGGGAAATTTTGAAATCTTTACCATCTTCTGTATTTTTAGGGACAAATTTTGCTGGAAGACTGCTAAACTTTATGCCATGTTTGTCAAGAAAGATGTTTGAGGGCGACCCACACAAATTCTCACCATGTCGTTGTGAGCGCCCGAGGCGCAAGTCATCGCTAGTGAGGTCCGGAGAAAATTTTGAAGTCTTGACCGTCTAAAACGTCATTTCCTGCATTTGGGGGACACATTCTGCTTGTTAACTAAGCTAAGTACAATAGTAAAATTTCTATTTGTTTAAAAGATTTTTGAGAGCGACGCTCCCGCAACATATTGTTCTGTGCCGTAGACGCGGGACAGGGAGGTCTGGCAAATTTTTGAAATCGGGACTCTCTGAAACGCCGTTTCTCGCATTTTCAGGGGTAAATTTTGCCGTTAGACTAGCTCGATTTTATGAAATTTGCATCATCAAAAATACACAAAGTATCAGCTTGCTCCCCCCCCCCCAACATATTTTCCTAGGCAATACTTAATGCCGCCAAAAATGATTTTGCTGAAGTAACTGTTTTGGCTGAAGTAACTGTTTTGGGCGTCTGTATCTTATTACCTGGATGTCTAACCTTCATCGACGAATCTTTAATGCCTTTTCTATTAAAAACACAGTTTAAAATTTTGAGGGCGACGCCCCAACATATTTTAACCATGTCGCCGAGAGCGCAGATTGTGCCTAGAGCGCAGATTGTGCGGGGCGTCGCAAAGGAGGTCCACGGAAATTTTGAAAAATCTTGACCCTCTGAAACGCAATTTCCTGCATTTTGACGGGACTTAGGGCAATGGTTAGGGCAGGTTTGATTACGCTATATGCACAATTCATCCATTACGTTTTACGGTAAATTCCGGGAAGCTACAACGTATTACGTAGAATGAAAAGAGTCAATTACGCTCTACGCAAAATGCACCGATTACGCTCTACGTTGAATTAAGCGATCCGTCTACGCTCTACGTAAAATTAAAACTGACGATTACGCTCTACGCAAAAGGGCATTGGGGCCCTCATAATTGATTCACAAGTTTTCACATACTGAATCAGGTCTGGACCTGGACCTGATCCTCTGGACCTGAACCGGACCTGAATTTTCTGTACCAGTACCAACCCCTAGTCGATACTATTGTACTGATCAAATATACATGTACTGAAAGTCAACTCACCAGCGCTTACAACATTACTCTGCAATTTAAAAAAAATCAGTAGATGTCGCCCCTGCAAAATTGACTGCCACAGTGTGTACTTTTCGTGGGTGAAGTGGTACTTTTAGTATTAGGAACCAACTCACGAATATGTAACAGATTCAATCTAACATACTAAATTTCGTAGCTCTTATATTTTCGTATACGAATAGTCATATTTTGTAAACCTTTATTTCTATAACGTCAATCAATACCAAAACCGTCTCAGCTTGAAGATTTACCCAAAATTACAATGGATTACTCCACTTTGAAAAGCTGGCGCGCACCACATCACGTTGGCGGAGAGTCGGAAGAAGCCAGCGGTTCCTGACGCGCCAAAACACCTGGTGACGCCGGGAGACGTCATCACAACGGACACGGGCTACATGAGGTACCGGGACGGCTGGTTTTACTGGACTCCGTATTTAGAAGAAGAGATTTAAGTGTATTTTCGTAGTAATTTATGGGGAGGGGGGCACATTCTTTGCATGTGATCGTCTGCTGTAGGCCCCTGCATCATCAGCTCGCGGCGTGGCGCATGTACAAGTAAACTCGTTACTGTTCTTATGATTACAGCTTTGTGGTGGCAAAACCTGTTTTGTTTTCGTTGGCATCGATGGGTACCGCCATGTTGGATCTGAATCTGACGTCACGCGGGGGCCATCTTGTTTATTTGTGGGACATAATTTTGAAGATAAACGCATAACTAGTATAAGAGCATTTTAGAAATGTTTCTGGGAAAAGGCCAGGTGATATTAACACAAGTTTCACACCCATTTTAACTTCTCTCTCTCGTTCTGTTACAGTTGACTCTTTGAGTCTGACAGCAATCATCAAATCCATGCAATTTGAGGGAGCAATTGGATGCTCAAAACTCCACACAAGTCCTGGTGATACACAGAAGAAAAAGAAACACACGTCAAGCTGTGATGATAGCATCTACCATGCCGACTGTACTGTGCTAGTATTGTACTTATAGTAGCATTACAACTTTCAGACCTTCTCAGAAATCAGACATAAGTTCAGAGCTGCTGTTTGCACAAAGAAAGATCGCTGTATAGACCCTGGCACAACAGCAACTTAAAAGATGTCTAACTCTTGTGACTACTGTGAGCAAAAGATGTCTAACTATTGTGACACCTGTGATCGTAAATTTCGTGGCAAACATTCTGAACAGTACCACGAGGATGGCTCCTGTACCTTTGGAAAAAAAGACAGAAGTTACGAGCTACGTGCTGAGCTCACCAGACAGCAGAAGAATGGTGAGTTTGTCGACGTGGTGGTGGAGGTAGAAGGCAGGGAGTTCCCTTGTCACCGGGCCGTGTTGGCGGTCACGCCGTACTTTCAAACCATGTTTTCCTCAAACCTTGCGGAAAGCAAGGCGAAGGTTATAACACTACACGATATTGACTCTGGCAGCTTTTCCAAGATTCTCGACTTCGTGTACACGGGAGAAATCTTGATTGGGGAAGACGACGTCCAAGACATTCTGCAGGCAGCACACATGCTGCAAGCTGAGGATGTCCAGGAGTGTTGCCAAAAGTTCATTGAAAAGAACCTTTGCCCATCCAACTGTGTGGGTGTCATGTGCCTTGCCGACATGTATGGCTTGTGTAGTTTGAAAACGACAGCAAAACGCAAGGCGGTGTCTCAGTTCTCAGAGGTTGGACGAAGTGAGGAGTTTCTGAGCCTTTCAACACAGAAGCTGTTGGATCTACTCGAAGACAAGGAGTTACGTGTTGAGAATGAAGACGACGTTGTCCTTTCCGTGATACGATGGCTCGATCATGAACCAGAAAGCCGCAAGACTGAGGTATCCAGAATTCTACCAGTTATTTGCTTATCACTTGTAAGGGTCAGTGTGCTAGAGAAGCTTGAGGTCCACCCTGCGATACAGGAGTCACCAGAATGTCTGGCCAAAATCACTGCTACAAAGGAGGGACATTTCAGTGGCTCACCTCAACTGATGGCAGACACAGGAAGAGAGGAGGATGGACAAAAACCCAGCTGTGGAATTTCAGACGACGTGGCAATAATTGTCGGTGGTTGGAAGGCAGTCACTCAAGAGCATTACCATGAAAATCCTACACCACCGGCACCTCTCCAAAGCATAATTTGCATGGATATAGATCGTGATCAATGCTACCATGTCACTGATCTTCCGACATCCATTGTTGGGTGCATGAGTGTGGCAAGTGCAGGGCGATACTTGTATGTGACGGGAGGGCGCGCCTCATCTGCTGGCAGCAACACTCCATCCAAACAAGCCTTTCTGTACGACTTCGCTACGGACACTTGGACAAGGTTACCCGACATGCCTCGCGGTAGGGCAGGACACCAGTCTGCCATTGTTGATGGAAAACTCTACCTGGTTGGAGGCGACACTGCGGCAACGTTGTTCAACATGTTCAGTATGGAGTGTTTCGATATTGAAGCAGAAGCATGGATACAGCCACCCAAAGTGCCTGCTATCATCCCCTCACCTAACCTGAAGGTGATAGCATGTGGGGGTAAGCTTGTGCTCATCCAGGGACTTAGAAAGAAGAAAAGGTTCTGTGTCCATGCCTTAGATGTTAAAACTCAACGTTGGACTTACACCTGCAGGTATGTTCCAGCCAGGAACTTTGATGCAGATATCAGAGCAACCATTGTTAACAACAAGGTTTATTTTGGTGTTTCTATGTACAGTGAAACCTGTCTATAGGGGTCACTCAAGGGACTGACCAAATTTGGCCCCTATGGGCAGGTGGCCCCTATAGGCAGTATAGCCAAAAAGGTACATTTCACCACAAGCAATAAGTGACAAGGCATACAGCTTCCACTGAGATACTGAGTATTTATTGACAATATTACATCAAGGAGGTTGAAAGAGGGCAACCTCCTTGATTACATTATTATACATTTAAACTAAATATGACTTTAAAACAAACAATTTAATCAAATACATTTGTATTACTACTACTGCTACAGCACTGTAGCTGTTCCCTTATTTCTGTATAGTCAAAATGTATGTCAATCATGACATTAACGATTAACAGAGAAGACATACTATTATTACTATTAGACATTTAAACACTACAAATCTGAGACCGACCGACACCAGCTCCGAAATCAGCCGCTAGTTGACGGGAAGACTTGCCGTTCTCCGAGCGGGAACGCCGAATGACCAACGTCAATGCGTGTCCCTCGGGAGTTGAAGCCTTCGATATCGTATGTCTGAGTCAAAACTGACAGACATTTGCTTGGTTCTCTTGTCTTTTGTACAGTTAGAATTTTCTGAACACGAAGTCAGCGCCGCCATTTTCCTTTGTTCCTCGATCTCTGGGCTAATGGGTCACAGCGCGAGTCTCCGGCAACTTTGCCAATCGAATAGACAAATCGTGTAAATTCCGCTAGTTGCCGGCTAAAATTAGACATTCGATCACTACCGATCACAAGTTCATAATCATTTCTAAGCATCAAAACGCCACAAAAACTTTCACTTGTTCACGAAGGCTTGGCTTGACTTGACTTGTCTGCATGTGCCATTATGCCGAGGTGGTCACGTCGAAATAAAACGTTCCCTACGTAGGCTTATTTCTTTGACAAAAATCTAACTTAGTCTAGTTCTCACATAAATAACGCTGATTTCATTGATTTTAATCGTTTTATACCATAATCACCGTATTTTGTGCTGTACATCAGAATTCTTTTTGCGATATTTTACCTTGGTAAAAGTGGAGTCGTCCACTGACCCCTATTGACCTTGTTTATCCCGGAATCAGGACGATTCGGACCTTTACCGACTCGGACCTACCAACTCGGACCTACACTTTGGTCAACTCGGACCTACACCCTGGTCAACTCGGACCTTTTTAGTTTCCGGTCAAGTTGCTGAATAAATATATGTTAACATGTTACGTCAACGCAAAGACAAAATTTTAGCGGTAACCCAGAATTTTCCACAAAGCGGTCTGGATGGGGAAATTGCACTTTGGCACTATCTTTTGAGTCAAAAGTGACTGAGATTATCTTCAAAATTAGGGACATGAAGAGCGATAGCTCTGATGACGTAGCCGCGGTTTTTGACATTTTTTAGCTAGGGTTATGGGTTGCGAGACCGAGCGCGAAGCGCGAGTGTCGAGTCAACCCTAACCCTAGCTAAAAAATGTCAAAAATCCGCGGCGGCATGCCCGGCTCCAGCCCTCCGTGAAAGCGAGTGTTAGCCGTACGCGTATACGAGTGATGGGCATTGGAATCATGCAATGCCGCCGTGGATTTTTGACATTTTTTAGCTGTCAAAAGCGCCTGCGCCAAGCCATGAACGTACTTTCTAAGTAAATAGGGTACCGACAATTTCCCATCTAGACCCATAACACGGATGATCCAAGATGGCGGCCAGAAATCACCGAAGGTCCGAGTTGACCAGGGTTTAGGTCCGAGTTGACCAGAAATTGCTAGGTCCGAGTCGGTAAAGGTCCGAAGCGTCCGACATGCGTTTATCCCCTGCAGCGGCGCCATCTTGGAAATTTACGCAAATGCGATTCCGATATTTTTGGCCCGCGGAATACGAAAATTAGACCAGCGTACATGGATTTCAAGAACCTATAACATCAGATACATGAACGGACGGTCTACTTGTAAAATCTGTCCATATAGTCTTCCAGTCTGCACAGAAATGACGATGTACAGAAGGGTAGAGTGCAAAGAGTCTGAGACGAGAAAAACGCCAACAAAACTTAGCATAAAATCACATAATTTTGTATAATGTTTCTTTATTCAATGTTTCCTTCGTAAATCATCCAAGTTGAGCCTACATTTTGCTGATGTTGTGCAGAAATTGAAAAAAAGTGAACCCCGTGTGGGTTTAGCGCGGCGTAACGCGGCCGGCCGGTGACCGCTATCGGCAGTGTTGGCATAGCGGCCGGACCGAAAATCGTCTGGCCGCGACCGCATTCGACAGGTGACCGCTATAGACTATTTCTTAATGCTTAGGTCAATGGGAAAAATCCAAGGGACCGACAAAAAGTGACCGCAATGGCCAGGTGGCCCCTATATTCAGGTGACCCCTAAGGCAGGTTTCACTGTATTGCTATTTGGAGGTCTACACCTATGATGTTGACAAGGAAACCCCATCTATTGAGATGGAGAGGGAGAATACCAAATCAGATGACAAAGAGAACTTTTGCATAGTTCGCGGAGTATGCAGGAAGCGCAAGCACTATGGGCGGAAGGGTATCATCACCACAATATCAAGAAAAAGCTATGTTGACACAGGACGTTTCTATATGGCGATGGGACTCAACAGATGCAGTCGGACCCTTCCCTTTGCCTTGTTTGGCCACGGATTCCTGGCAACCAAGAAAAGTCGTGTTGGGTGGTTCTGCAGGGACCAGCTTACAACAGTGGAGAAGGACAAGGAACTGCAGGATTTGGTTAGATATTGTTATACAACCTCAGAGTCAGATAATGAGTACCTCTGAGTCCCAGACTTTGTTATTTGGGTTTCCCTGTTTCTTTATATATATTCCATCACTGTTAGTGAAGCCTGGTCTGTTGACAAGTGACTAGTAGCCTGGTAACCATACCATCGGGGCGCTCAACGATATCTCTACAGCACTGTAGGGGTAGCCGGCCCGTGTAGTTAATAGTGCAGGCTGGGCGGGATGGGGGTGGGGATTGGGGGTTGCTAGTACTATGGGGTTGTGTGAGATTTCTCAAAAGGCCGGCTACAAGCTCTAGGGGCAAAATCTCAAAGGGCAGCTAATCAGACAGGCTGACAGAAGCAGATCGGTGCCTTAGCACACTGGGCCGGGTAAAGCACCCCAAAGCCGACCAACATATAATGGTGACCATGCTAAGTAACACGATAAGGGACTGGGGAAGGTACTTGCACCCATGGCAAGAACAGCTGCCTGTTTATCATAGATAATGTCACTGTCAGACAAATGATGCAGCAGAGATCTGTACTAGTAGAAGAATAACCCCTGTATTTCTAGTCTACTTAGCTGTGATACAGATTAGATTATGTTTAGCTGGCCTTTTTTTCTTTCGTTTTTGATTGAAGTTGCAACTGTTTATAGGTTTCTTTCATGTAACATTATACATAACATGTTTACCTTGTCCAAAGGGATGATTGGAGCAATGTGTTTTTTTTAGCTTCTACTTCTTTTAGCTTTAGTATATAATGTTATTTCTGTAGGTTGCATTGTTTACATTTTGGTCTAAAAAATATTTACATATTATTACATACTCTGACATATTGTAACTATACCAATGGATGGTAGAAAAGTAGCTACCTGTAAATGCGGCCTTCCACATATTGACACACTGTGTATGAGCTCATGCCCCTACTGAAATCACATATGAAAGTTATACATTAAAAGGTGTGGCGGGTTCTTTAACATGCTTGACAACTCCTTAAACGCAGGATCAGGCCTGTCAGTTTATGATATCGTTTTGATGCATCTTAATCATGTTCTCTGTCTTGTGACAGGTGAGTGTTAGATTTGCTTGTGCTTCAGATGTTTGATAGAGCTCCACTTTATTAACCTTGAAATATGCATTAAACCAGTTTTAACATTATTTTTGGCTTTGTGTTTTTCTGGCGTATCTTTATGCAATAGAAATCTAAAGTCGATACTAATATGTTGATGTACAGTTATTGGCCAGTTCTTGTAACATTACACTGCAATTACAAATGAAGTCAGTAGATGTCGCCACTGCGTACTAGTAGCTGACTGCGGAAGCGTCTACTTTTCACAGGTGAAGGTGCACTTCTAGAATATAGAATGGAATTACCACTATGTACAAACCATGATCTGATGAACTACATGTTTATATATAATGTTTTTATTCATATGAAATTATACTTTTCATGCTAATATTTCTATAACGTTAACATTGAAAGCACCTTCGCCAAGGGTTTCACCAAAATTAGTACTGGACTAGTCCAGTTTGAAAAGCTGGCGCGCAGCACATCACGTATAAACCGGAGAGTCGGAAAAAGCCGGCGGTTCCTGACGCGCCCAAACACCTGGTGACGCCGGGAGACGTCATCACAACGGACACGGGATACATGAGGTACAGAACTGCGGGGACGGCTGGGTTTAAATAAGGCGGCGTTTTAGAGATGTGCATTTTTAGCATTTTCTAAAAAGGGAGGGGGGCACTTGCTTAGTATTCACGACTTGCACACTTCCCATAATTCACAGCGCCAGGGATACGGATATAGTGACCCGCGAGGTCATCGGGGGAAACCAACTAACAGCTACAGTGATTACGTGCTGGTTACTTTATACTTCTGACCACAAAACTTGTAAAATTCTCAGCTCTGAAAATAGTAGTACAACTCATAATTTGTTTTAAACTATCCTGCTACTGCTAGTAGTAGTAGGCATAATGTTACCTTCTAGTTCTAGGCCAAAGGTGATCCACCGCCTTGAGTTATAGCTAGAGCAAATAGACCTACATCATTACAACAAAATTATACAAGATTACGACTGACATAGAAACCATCTATACGTATTTGTGATGTGATGTGATAATGATAAAAAAGTTCTATGCACACTTTAATTTCCTCTCTCTCATTCCTTTACAGTTGACCCTCTAGCTGACGACTGGCTTCATCATACAATTTGTGGGAACAGTTTGAAGTTCAGTACTCCACACAAGTCTGACATCTGATGAAAGACAAAAAAACACGCCATTTCAAAGACCAGCTGTGATGATGGCAAGTCCGTACCAACTGTACTAGTATTGTAGTACATTGTACAACTTTCAGGCCTTCTCAGAAATCGAACGCGTACGTACATTCAGAGCTGTTATATTAGCACGATGGATTCCATGGAAGACAGTTCTGAAGATTTTGACACAATAGTAATTCGAAGCAAATCTAGGCACTATGGCCATGGTGAATTCCATGGTGATAATTCTGCACAGTACCACGAGGATGGTTCCTGTACCTTTGGAAATAAATACAATAGTGACGAGCTATGTGCTGAACTCATCAGACAGCGGAAGACCGGTGAATTTGTTGACGTGGTGGTGGAGGTAGCAGGCAGGGAGTTCCCTTGTCACCGGGCTGTGTTGGCGGTCACGCCGTACTTTAGAACCATGTTTTCCGCCAAACTCGTGGAAAGCCAGGCGAAGGTCGTAACAGTACACGATATTGACTCTGGCAGCTTTTCCAAGATTCTGGACTTCGTGTACACGGGAGAAATCTTGATTGGTAAAGATGATGTCCAAGACATCCTGCAGGCAGCACACATGCTGCAGGTTGAAGAAGTGCTGAGATACTGCAAAATGTTCATTCAGAAAAACCTTTGCCCGTCCAACTGTGTGGGTGTCATGTGTCTTGCCGACATGTATGGCTTGTGTGATTTGAAAAAGACAGCAAGACGCAAGGCATTGTCTCAGTTCTCAGAGTTTGGACGAAGTGAGGAATTTCTGATCCTTTCAACACAGCAGCTCTTGGACCTACTCAGAGACAAGGAGTTACGTGTTGAGAATGAAGACGACGTTGTCCTTTCTATGATAAGATGGCTTGATCATGAACCAGAAAGCCGCAAGACTGAGGTATCCAGAATCCTGCCAGTGATTCACTTGTCAAGTGTAAGGGTCAGTGTGCTAAAGAAGTTGGAGGCCCACCCTACGGTACAGGAGTCACCCGAATGTCTGGCCAAAATCACAGCTGCGAAGGAGGAACATTTAAAGCTGATGGGAGACACAGGAAGAGAGGAAGATGGAAGAAAACCTAGATGTGGGATTTCGGACGACCTGGCAATCATTGTCGGTGGTTGGAAGGCGGTCACTCAACAGTATTACAGCGAAAATCCCACACCACCGATGCCTCTCCAAAGCATAATTTGTATGGATCCAGATTGTAATCAATGTTACCATGTCACTGACCTTCCGACACCCATCGTTGGATGCATGAGTGTCGCAAGTGCAGGACGATACTTGTACGTGACAGGAGGGCGTGCCGTGTCATTACTTCACCTTCCATCCAAGCAAGCCTTTCGGTACGACTTCGCTACAGACACTTGGACAAGGTTACCCGACATGCCTCGTGGTAGGGCGGGGCACCAGTCTGCAATTGTTGATGGAAAACTCTTCCTGGTTGGAGGGGACACTGCAGAGACGTTGTTCAACATATTCAGTATGGAGTGTTTTGATATTGAAGCAGAAGCTTGGATAAAGCCACCTGAAATGCCTGCTATCATCCCGTCACCTAACCTGAAGGTGATAGCATGCGGGGGTAAGCTTCTGCTCATTCAGGGACTTAGAAAGAAGAGAAGGTTGTGTGTCCATGCCTTTGAGGTTGAAACTCAAGATTGGACTTACAGCAGCACACCTAATCCAGCCATTGACTTTAATGTGGCTATCAGAGCGACTGCTGTTAACAACAAGGTACATCTCTATGTTGATAGATGTTTTTCCTGTTATGTGGCAGCCTACACCTACGATGTTGACAAGGAAACCCCAACTATTGAGGAGGAGAAGCCGAAAACGCAAGAGGATGTTTACATAGTTCATGGAGTATGCAGGAACCGTAAGTACTACGTCAATGCACAGAATGGTATCATCAATACCATACCAAGAATAAACTATGGTAAGGTACGAAGTCCCGACCAGATAAAGGAATACACCCGACGACCGAATCTTCCCTTTGCCTTGTTTGGCCACGGATTCCTGGCAACCAAGAAAAGTCGTGTTGGGTGGTACTGCCGGGACCAGCTAGCAAAAGTGGAGAAGGAGAAGGAACTGCAGGATGCGGACAAAGATTATGAGACAACCTCAGACGAGTCAGAGTCAGATGATGACTCCTACTGAGTCCCAGACTTTGTAATTTCATGTTTCTCTGTTTCTTCGTACATGTAAAATTCTGCCATTGCTGTTAATAAAACCTGGTCTGTTAACAAGTCACTGCCCGGGGACTCGGAAGTCTATGACTATGTGTCCATGATGAGAACAGTTGCCTGTTTATCATAGTGCGGTCACAAATTATGCAGCAGAGATTTATAGGAGCAAGGATATTACTGTATTTCTGGCCTACTTATACAGCTGTTTTGAGACAGCTTTGATAGTTCATGATTTACTGGCATTTGTTACTTTCATTGTTTCAATGTTTATAACTTTCTTCAATATATATATATATATATATATACATATTTACCTTACCCAGAGGGGTGATATGAGCATTGTGTTTTTTCTAGCTTCTAATACTTTTAGCTGTGGTTTATGTGGTATAAACATTTATTACTACGTACTTCCGTTAATGACAGAGCACCTCTGTAACGTTAACACTGAAATAAAAATAAGAAGTTCTATCAACATTTTTTGGCTTTTTTTTCTGGGTCTTTTTGTAATGCAATATAGATGTTTGAATTCGACACGAATACGTTTGTGCTACCACATTTTCTCTACATTGATTTTCTGTGTCATCATACCGGCTCTTGTGACATTACCAACATTTCCCTGCAACTACAAAGTAAATCAGTAGATGTCGCCCCTGCATAGTTGACAGCGGCAGTGTCTACTTTTCATAGGTGAAGTGCCTCGTCAAGTATTTAGAATAAAATGACCACCATATGACAAATAAAATCTGATAATGTCGATTTTCTAGTTCTAATATTTGCATATATATACAGTTATGTTATTGAAACCTTTATGTCTATGACGTCAATAACAAAACCGTTTTCGTGTAAAGATTTACCCAAAGTTGCAATGGACTAGTCCAGTTTGAAAACATGGCGGTGCACATCACGTTGCCGGAGAGTCGGAAGAAGTCGGCGGCTCCTGACGCGCCCAAACACCTGGTGACGCCGGGAGACGTCATCACAACGGACACGGGATACATGAGGTACCAGACTATGGGGACGGCTGGGTTTAACTAAGGCGGCGTTTAGAGATATAAGAGCATCTGTTAGCCGTATGGGGAGGGGGGCATATTTTTCAACACATGCATGCACTTGACAATAATCTCCATGCAGATCCTACGGTAGCATACGATAGTGCAGCCACGATAGTATCAAAAGCTGGCAGAGGAGTGAAGTCGGCTTAGTAGTGTGGCAAAACTACCGAGGTCACAGGTAAATTTCTCATCACTCGGTTTCCAGTGATGAAGTCGCGTCGTCACTGGCTTACCAGTGGGGAATATTTATCGTCACTAGTTTTCCAGTGATGAGGAAACTTCAGCTGGTAAACCAGTGACGACAAATATTCAGTTTACTGATGAAAAAGGAATCATTGTTTCAGTTGAGGGGATTTAAAAGTTAGCACTTAAAGTTGTACTAACGTCGCCTCTGCAAGTCCCCAGTACACTCCCGGACCAAATCTAACAGTAACACGGCTATGGCGACATGTGAATTAGGGTGTTTTTGTTGCATATCGAACTCAGCACTGGAACGTTCCAGTGCTATTAGAACGTGGTCACTGGAAGCCCAGTGCCGAAATAATTTCATCACTCCGTGTCCAGTGCCGAAGAGTCACCCATCACTGGAAAACCCAGTGAGGAACCGGTGACCTCGATGGTTCCGCACTCGGTGTCCAGTGACGAATGACGTTCATCACTGGGCCCCGAGTGACGAGCGGAGTTCATCACTGGAACCCGAATGACAAGCGGAGTTCATCACTGGAAACTGAGTGACGAGTCAAGGTTCATCACTGGAACAAAGCAATTCATCACTGGGAAACCAGTGACGAACTTTCTTCGTCACTGGGCGTCCAGTGATGACTCCATTTTGAATGTATGTTCGTCACTGGAAGCCCAGTGAGGAACCCATGACCCGCGTAGCCTTGTAGTAGTGTGTTTTGCTACAAGGCAAATGGACACCTTTTGGCTGACTACATTCCGTGGCCAGTTTGGTACTATCTTATGCCATTGTATCTGCTTGGAGATTGCTTGACAAAACTTTGTAAAGCCTCACCTCTTACTTAATTGACTAAACTCAGCTCTACCGCCCTCTACTTAACAACAATTTGACCATTATACTGAATTATTTAGAATTTTGAGCATTTGATATAGGAAGAAATTGGAGAAATACTGATTGAAGATTGAGAGTGCAGTCATCAGTAACTATATGTTCAGGATTTACATGTGAACGTTCCGTCAACAAAAAAGGAAATTATTTTCTGTTGCACCAGGGGCCATGGCACGTACATGGATGATGACAAGTTGAAGGCGTCCCTCGCTGGTGTTGTGGAGCGAGTCAACAAACTCATCTGTGTGCAACCACTCAAAACAAGGTGAGATGACAAGCTGAGGAACTACTGTAAATGCATTTAAGTTTGTGGGGATTTAATTTTGCGGAAGCAGGAAAAAGGACTTTTCGCAGTGGTTTTCAGTTTGTGGTAGCACCATGCACTGTAGTCACTTACTGCCATGCGAAAACGTTTGTGGTGGTTTTCAGTTCACAGTGAAGTGACCACTACGATAACCGTGAAACCACCGCGAAAGTTTCTGAATTTGCAGTACTCTGTGTAAGTCCAGCACATCAGACTCAATGCTACTCTTTGAAGACAGTCTGCCAGCCTACAACCATTCAATTTGTACATCATTTAGCTAGCTGCCAATGTTGTTAGGGTACAGGTTTTGACTGAGCAGACACAAAGGACAATAATCACTAAAAACTTTGGGGAAAGGAATACGCAGGAATATTCAGTTGTGATTTAATCCTTGACATGTATTTTTTTTTTCAGGTACAATGGTGAGATTGGGGATGTTGTGGTGGGGAGAGTCACTGAGGTAAGAAACATAACTTTTCTCAGAAACCTCTCTTGTGTTGGACTCGGAGAAAGGTTTAGGGTGCAGTCAAATCTGTGTAACACTCTGGGACCTTGCAGAAAATGTGGGAAAGACCAACAAAAGATAGCCACAATATTCAGGTGATCTTTACGCAGGGTTGGTCACTTCTATAGGTTTGACTGTAGTAATACATGTATAGCAAAATAGGTGACATTAATATTGGGCAAGTGGTTCAGTCCAAAGTTGAAAATTGTGATGTTTCTTGCTTCTTTAAGTTCTAAAGCTGTTCTCATGGATTCAATTCTTGTTTGTCAAACCCTCTAACCACCCCTTTTAGGGTATCACTGAGGAGGGGAGTATATCAGTTTATTCTAGATTAATATAGAAATTACTGACCATTTCTCCCTAAACAAAACTTAGGTCGGCCAGAGAAGATGGCGAGTGGACGTCAATTCCAGACTGGACGCAGTCCTGATGTTGTCAGCTGTCAACCTCCCTGGGGGAGAGTTGGTACGGTCCACTTAGAAGTTAGACATTCATACATGTGCCAATAGTCATCTTACTATATGTGCACCAAAACAGTCGAGTAGTAATATTGATTAGCATAGCTTAAGCCTGGTAAGTTGTCACTAACAAATGGGATTGGTCTTATGTTAATCTCTGGTAAGTTTATGAAAGCTTTATAGCACACCAGGGAGAGGTATAACAGAATTTTGAGTCAAAATTGAATAAAAATTATGCAACATTAGATTTCTTCATCATAAGAATGTAACTATTGTTAGATACAGATTAATTATTCTTTGATTGCTGGAGGAACTTGAGCTATAGAGCCATTTTTATACCAAAGTACAGTACAGTAAGTGCAATGTGAAATGTGACTGCTCTGTTGTTGTTATAACCTTCTGCCTTCATTATGACCTTGCAGAGGAGAAGATCAGCTGAGGATGAACTGATGATGAGAGAGTACCTCGTGGAAGGGGACCTCATCAGTGTATCCTTGTCACACTCAGTGTGTGTGTTCCTTACGAGAGAATGATTATCATGTTGATATTACATGTCATTTAAACTGACTGTCCTGTTACAAAATATTCATGTACATGTATTATAGAAGACATTGATACGTCGATGAAGGTTAGACATCCAGGATGATAAGATATGACAAAAAGCAGTTACACAAGCAACTGGATATGATTTTGATGAGTAACATTTACCAGCATCAAGCTATCAAGAGTTAGATCAAGCTATTTCATTTGGTCATACTCAAAGTAGTTTATGGCATATTTTGATTGCAATTTTCCTGTTACTTTAATCAGTGTTGCATGTACTTTTATAAAGTTGTCCTGTTGAAAAGTTACCACTCAACTACATCTCCTTAACTGACTGAATCAGGCTGAGGTGCAGGCTATCTTCCATGATGGGGCTCTGTCCCTTCACACCAGGAGTCTCAAGTATGGCAAGGTATATTTGATCATACAATCACTGGAGCATGCAATTGTTTATAACATGTTGACAAAATAAAAAAGTGGAGAAGTAGCAAGTCAAAGCAATGAGCTATTTGTAAGGTTACGTATGTTAAGGTAAAATAGTATACAGAATATTGGCATTTTTCAATATAACGTTGTAACTCGTTTCTTACATTACTTATTCAAAGTTTTGAAGCTGTGAAGAGAGATTAAGGTTTTGTATTTGTAACTGAATTTTGGTGACATTCTACTTTATCATTTTTTTTGCACCTACATGTATTCCAAAAAGTTTTGAAATATAAGTGATTGCCCAGAATGGTCTGGAATGACACAGGATGCTGCGCAAGAGATGTTGCCTTGATGCTGGCCACTCAGAACAACCTGAGGAGACCTTATCAAGTATCAAGGAAGTAAGTAAATTTTGACTACAGCCTTTAATAATTTCCTTTTGTTGCAGCTAGCACAGGGACTGATGGTGCAGGTGTCCCCATCGCTGGTGAAGCGGCGTAAGACTCACTTCCACAACCTGCCTTTAACAGTTTCCTTTTGTTGTAGCTGGCCCAGGGAGTCCACAACCTGCCTTTAACAGTTTCCTTTTGTTGTAGCTGGCCCAGGGAGTCCACAACCTGCCTTTAACAGTTTCCTTTTGTTGCAGCTGGCCCAGGGACTGATGGTTCAGGTTTCCCCATCGCTGGTGAAGCGGCGTAAGACCCACTTCCACAACCTGCCGTGCGGCGCCAGCGTGATCCTGGGGAACAACGGGTACGTCTGGATCTGTCCGACTGTCGATGATGAGAAGGTGGAGAGCAGCGGGGGATATGAGCAGGATCTAGAGGTACTGGGGATTGTGTTAAGTTTGTGAAAAAAGAGGATTTAATTTTAGCACAAAGCCTAACTTTCTTCCAACACAAAAGTACACACATTTTCAACAACCACTGTCACCTTCTTCAGGAAGGAAAGTGGTTGTTGAAAATTTGACCGGTGTATATGTTTGTGTGGAAGAAAGTTTAGCATTGTACTATGTTACTACCAAAACAGATGAGCTCTCAAGGAAAACTTAATTTTGCAGTATCAGGGAACAGAAGTTGTGGTAGACCAAGTAAATCCTTGATGGTATGTGTTAGGAAGGACATCAAGCTGTGCAGTTTAGAGTCAAGGAAAATTTAATTTTGCAGTATCAGGGAACAGAGGTCATGGTAGACCAAGAAAATCTTGGATAGATCGTTTAAAGTTTGAGGAAAAGAGGATTTAATAGAATAATTCTTCAATCGGTGACTCTTGAAAACAAGTAAAACCTGTACCTCTCCAAGATGTACTGAGCAGATATTGAAAATTAGGAGGTACATGTTTTACACGTTTTCAAACGTCACTGATTGATATATATATATATATATATATATATATATATATATATATATATATATATATATATATATATATATATATATATATATATATATATATATATATATATATATATATATATATATATATATATATATATATATATATATATATATATATATATATATATATATATATATATATATATATATATATATATATATATATATATATATATACACATATATATATATCTCTCTCTATATATATAAATATATATCTCTCTAAAATAATATTCTCTCATACATTATTCTATCTATTTATCAATTTACATCACATAATATATTTATATATATATATACTTACACACCTTATTCTTTTTATATATAAAAACATTACTTCTTTTTTTTTCATATTTCTTTATCTCTTTATATAAACACATATATACACTCCCTCTCACTCTCTATCTCT
>NC_049986.1:18969760-19022235 GCF_000003815.2 Branchiostoma floridae | reverse complement strand
GTTTTACTGCAAATCAAGAAACATTTTCCTTTCCTAGACTTTGCTAATGAGCGCTGCAATGTTTTCTGTACGAGTAGAGGTCATGGATAAACAGTATTCTTACAACGTTTATTTGAAGGGCTAAGAAGGGCTGAGAATTGTCGTAAAAACGCACGGTACATTGCGTTTATTTGAAGGGCTGAGAAGGGCTGAGAATTGTCGTAAAAACGCACGGTACATTTTGCGACCATAGCAGACCCATCCAAGGACGAACCATTAAACCGGGGACAAAGCCGGGCGCCTTCGGCGCCCCGGCAAAAATACACAATAGGTCTACAGAAACCCAATACATTTCATGCAGGCCTGAGGTCTACGAACTCTTGTTTCAGTATTGTAATCAAATATCATTATCACGTCATTTCTATATTCTTTCATGATTATTTCTACATTTCAAAATCAAATTAAACACAAAGTTCCCCACTTACCCCGATGCTTCTCCAGCTTCCCTCTCCAGGCCTGGAAGTTTATCATTTTTAAGCGTCTACACCGGAAGATGAAAACTTTACCTAACAAAATAATCAAATTTTTCAGGGGGGGCGCATCGTTACATGTATCTCCAAATATGATAATAAAGGAATTTAGGTAGCACTCTATAGAAGTTTCTACTTTCAACCAATTTTTTACATCATTCCAAAATGATACTACATGTGGACACTCCCAGAAAATATGAACATAGGATTCTACATCGTCATGACAGAAAGAACAAGAGCTAGAGTCTATTAATTTCCATATATGTAGAATTTTGTTACAAGGTAAAAATTTATTAATTAATCGGTATTGAAAATATCTAGTACTTGGATCAATAGTACATCTATATAAGTTTGTAAATACATCTCGCCATGGTATAGGTTTATCAAAATAATAGAACCAAGAAAGTCTAGTCTTGTGTGCAAGGCTGACCTCGTTCATGGACGTAAGAAAGTAGATATACATGCTTTTATTGATTTTTATATTTCGTAACCATTTATAATTTTTTGAAAGGGCAGGCACACAAGGTCTTTACGCTTCTCAGTACTAAGTATTTTTTCCATTTACCGGGAATAGCTGAAATAAGTTGTAGATATCTATGTTGGTCACAAGCATTTGGGAAATTTGTACTGAATTCATCATAAGACATAAAATTGCCGTCCGGGGACAGCAAGTCATTTATGAAATATATATTCCTATTCATAAAAGCTGTCAAACAAACAGTTTTACCATCAATGATAATATTAGAGTTTAAACAAATTACTTGTTGTCGTATATTTGCCGGCGTCGTGGGCTCTACGTGCTGAAATTGAAACCAGGCCATAAAAACTTCAGAAAAAAATCCTTTTAAACAAAGGTTTATCACCGAGGACAGCTGGTAAAAAGGAAATAAACTATGACTAAGTTGAGGATGGAAGACTGTTACCCAGGAGGAAAACCATTCGGGATGAGAATAAAGTTTAGGTACCCATGAAGCTTTTATAGAAGTGTTGAATGCGCGTAAGTTTTTTAAATTTAGTCCTCCATTTTCCGATGTATTGTATAAAACCTTCCGTGCAACTCGTTCAGGACCGTTGTCCCAAATAAAAGAAAATATCTTCTTTTCATATACTTTGAAAAAGGAATCGTTAGGGGATGGTAAGACTTGAAATAGATTTGTAAATTGGGGAACCACCAAGGTGTTAATAATAACAATTTTACCATACAGGGACAGATATTTATTCTTCATAGGTCGCAATAGTCTATCTAATCTCTCCAATCGGGGTTCGAAATTAACGCTTGTAATTAAATTTAGATCAACGGGAATATTGATACCCAGTAGGTCAACATCCCCGTCAACCCACTGTATCGGTAGATGAGTGGGCAAGCGAAAATTTGTGGATTTTAAGGGACCTAATCGTAATATTTTGCATTTATCTACATTCAAAGAAAGACCTGAGATATTGGAAAAACGCTCTAAATCAGACAACAAGGCATAAAATGATTCTAGCTTTGGTTCGAATGGAAAATTTGAATCGTCGGCGTACTGCGATATCTTTGTAATCTTTTCATATATCTTTAAACCCCGAATAGAAGGATTAGACCTAATCTTAATAGCAAGAATCTCAACAGCCATGAGAAAAAGATATGGGGACAATGGACATCCTTGGCGAACTCCGCGACTTAAAATGAAGGGGTCTGAAATATAACCGCTGTTTATGACGCAACTCGTTGTTTTTTCATAATAATAGATAGATAGAACTTTATTGCTCGACATTTGTACATGGTACAAAGTATGGCAACGACTGTTACACAAAGTACAAAATAGGTGTAGAGAATAAGACCTTTACCCATGTAATTAGCTGTGGACCAAAGTTGAAAAATTCTAAAGCTTTAAACATGAAATCCCACCTTAACGTGTCAAATGCTTTTTTAAAATCAGCTACAAATATTAACCCAGGTTTACTCTCTTGATCGTAATGTTCTATTGTGTCTATTAGTCTTCTAATATTGTCGCCTATATACCTATCCTTAATAAACCCTGTCTGATCCTGTTCAATTATGTCCGTAATTACATGTTTGATTCTCAAAGATATGCATTTGGAAAGTATTCTTGTGTCACAACCTAAAAGGGTAAGGGGGCGCCAATTCCCCATGGCAGTTGGGTCCTTGTCTATACCTTTACTGTCTTTTCTGAGTAGCAATGAAATAAGTCCTTTTCTTTGAGTTTCTGAGAGACATCCATTACCAAATGAATAATTAAAACATGTTAACATTGGTATTTTAAAGACATCAAAAAAAATCTTATAGACTTCTATAGGTATACCATCAATCCCTGGTGATTTCCCAGCCTGAAATGAATGTATTGCATTTTTCAATTCTTCTTCGGTTATTAGACCTTCACAAAGTTGCTGTTGCTCATCTGATAAACGTTTACCATAGTCCTCGGGGAAAAAACCATCACAATTTACATCAGAAAGAGGCATTGGAATATCTTCAAAAGAGTACAGTTCAGAATAAAAATTAACCTGATCAGAAAGAATGTCTTTTGGGTTAGAAGTTACCTCCCCCGAGGGCCTTTTGAGTCGTTGTATATTTTTTCTTGTATAATTACGGTGAATTAGATTTATAAAATATTTAGTGCACTTTTCCCCCAGCTCCATCCAACGTGATTTTGACCTTAACAAGATACCATTTAGTCGTTCATTATATAAAGATTCTAATAACTTTTGTTTATAAATTAATTCATCTAATTGGGCGGGTGGGGGAGAGGCGACACTATCAATTTGACTCTGCAACATATTAATTTCGTCAATCAGTTCTTTTTCTTTCATCAGGTATTGTTTTTTTCTCCAGCTACTAAATTTAATACAGTGACCACGAAAAAAGCACTTTGCCGTATCCCAGACAATTTGAGGATTTGCGGTGTTGACGTTGTTTTTAAAAAATTCTGACATAATTTGTTTGGTCTGTACAAGAAAAAGTTTGTTATCAAGAAGGGATTGATTAAATTGCCAGTAGCCAGGCCCTCGTGGGAAATCCGCCGTAACAAAAGACAAGGTGATTAAATTGTGATCAGATCTAAATTTGTCTGCAATAGAGCACTTAGTAACTCTGTTTAATAATGAAAAGGATATCAGAAAATAATCTAGCCTACTAGCGTAGAGCCCCCGGCGCCATGTATACCGAACAACATTAGGGTTTCTAAAACGCCACACATCATGCAAGTCGAATTTTCCTTTTAGCTCCGAAATAGCTTCTAGTGCGTTAGGGTGATAATTTCGAAGTCGAGCACCTGATCTATCCATAGCTGAATTCTGCACTGTATTAAAATCTCCCACCACAACTAAATGTTCATTACTAATCTCAAATGTATCTATAGCTTCTTCTAATTCCTAGGAGGCCATATTTATACGTGACTGATGAACCTCTTCAACAAAAAGAGGATTTAATTTTGCAGTATCAGGGGAAAAGAGACATTTGCACTGTTCTGAGCTCATAGTTTAATCAACTGTAGAAATGAAATACCAATTATGAAACTTTATGAACAACAGAAACATCAAGAACAACAAACATCTAATATTTTACATACTTTTACAGCAAAAGGGCCCATCCATTTATTCATTGTATTTCTTCCATTCATACCAGAAGGATCAAACTTCGTCCTACACAGAAAGACTGGACTTACCAAATTTTCAACCAATCTAGGTGTATATAGATTTGCATACATTGTTAGAATTTGCATGCATTACTTGCATGCTGTGCCTATTTGATGCTCATCCTTTTCTCATGAACTGCACCCCTACAATTAAAGATTTCTTATTATGGTACAACCCATTCACTGCTATGTTCCTCATATTTTCAGCCTGTACCATCGACAGACAGGGAGGTGATCGCCCGGCTGAGAAACTGTATCCTGTCCCTGGCCACACACAAGCTGATGTTGTACGACACAAGTGTGCTGTATGCATACGAAGCTTCCCGACAGTATCAGGTAAATTTAACTATTACAGTAGAGGCCAGTTAATTGCACAATGGATTAACGCACACTTCTGTTAACTGCACAGAATCCCCAAGTCCCAAACCAGTGTGGTCCAACTGGATAGATTCGCATTATTGCACCAGCCGGATAATTTCACAAAATACGCTGGCAACTATGTAGTGCAATTAAACGGCTTCTACTATATATCATGATTTGCAAAAATGGGAATGTAACATGCTCATGCTCTCTGTTCAGTTTCTCAGTAGACCATTCCATTTGATTGTTGCCTAGAGTTTGCCTTAGCCAAGAAAAGGTTAACATTCTTGCAAGCATTTCTGTTTTGACTGACAAAATGAAGAAAAAAAACACAAAACATGAAAAAAGTAGTCCTGAGTATACTTTTAATATACTTTTGGTAGACTTTTGATTTATCATTTCCACAAACAGCCCGACAGGGCCCCGGTTTTGAATTCTGACCCCAGCATAACAGGTACAGAAGTACTAATTTCCTTGTCCGAAAAATGCAACATAAAGATGTACTAGTAGTCTTTGCCTGCTTGAGGAAGTTGAAAGTTCAGGTATTTTTACCAAATAGCAATCACTCAAGCAACTGATGATTTGAAAAACGGCCAGACATTCAGATTACATCCGTTGCCTTTTGTCCATGACACTGAAGAGATCTTATACTAGGACAGCAGGTTTTTATATCCAAACTATGAATGTATTCAGGTGTTTTCTTTCTTCAGGTGAAAGACCTTCTACAGCCAGACATAGCAGAGAAGGTGGCTGACGACACCAGACAGAGATTACAGATGGAGTCAGGATAATTAAAACAAATAAATTCTTTCTGATGCTATAGTTACACTGATTTGTTACTCCTCTCTATTTTTATTACAAGCAATATCTAACCAACAATATTCTTAAAGTCCTGTTAATCATGTGACAAAGCCAAGAGAGTTCAATAAAATGGAGGAACTAAAAGTAGTAATTTTGATTACTTCTTAGTTCCTTAAAAGCTACAAAGCTCATTTTGCTTTCTTCATTGGCTACAGAAACACTATGTGCTGGGCAGGAAAAGCTGTTTTGTTCAAAATACAACTGGCAGAAATAAACACACTCAGAAGCACACACCAACATGGGCACTCACACAGACACATATAGACACACACACATGCATACAGGAAACAAAGTAAGCAATAAGCTAACACTTTTCACTGTGTATACTTGTGTTGATATTAGAAAAATGTTCAGTTCTTCTGGACTTGGATGTATTCCCATACATGTTTTTCCAGCATGCATACAAATGTTCCACAAAATGGTAATGGTCAGGAAATAGGAAAGCTTATATTAGATCATAGGATCATTTCAGCCAGTTATCACTATGAAACCTTTGTAGGAAAGTCTTGTCTTTGATGTGATTTTATCATGGAGTTAAGTGAAAAATCAGACTTCCCCACAGGGAGCGGTTCCTGTTGCTACAGCTGGAATGAGGTTTGAGGGGAGAGTTATCAGGAATATCCTGTCTTTTTTCAGGAAAAGAAACAATAGTTTCCTATATGCATCTACCAGGATGTTCACAGGATCTATCAGGACCAAAGGGATATGTCGCTTGGAATTGACAGAAACTTAGTTCAGATTAATATTGTTTTCAGTTGGCTTTATTTTAACAATGTATCCAACCATCAACCTTAATTTTTTTTCATTGACGTATGTCAAAAGTAATGCTGGGATACCAACAAAATATAATGCTATCAGTTGTACTACTGTGCTTGAGTCATTTTTTGCACTCAATGTTTACCAAGTAACAAGACATTAAGACCACGGGTTACATGGTTGTGACTGAAACAGAATCTCTTCTTCCAAAGTCAGAAACATCAGTCAATAAGGCAAGTCAAAGATTAGTACTCTCCAAGCAGAGGTGACGCTTTTTCAGGCTTTCTTACTCAGACTTTCTATTTTCGTCCTGTTTTCTTTATGTCTGCGGATTTGGCCGCACGTTAGAAACAACCGTAGCCGAGTAAAAGCTCCTATGGCTCCCAACAACCTGCTGACACTCGGCTTGAGTTGGAGTCATTTTGACAACTGGTAACGTTGCCATAGCAACAACACGTCAGCTGGCCGGGAACTGACGCACAGTGGGGGAGCTCCGTTATACAATGAACTTGATTTCACCTCTGATTAAATGTTGAACTTGTACTCACTCACTGTTGGATGTAAGCTTTTGGGTATAATTTTCTTTTTTATTTCTTTGCCCTGCTTTTGCCCAAGATCATGATGATGATCATTACGGCACGGTATGATTCTAATACCGATTATAGCTAATACGGACTACAAAACGATTTGCCTACGTGGACCAGTTTGAGTTTGAGGTTTAGATTTTACCTTTATACAAAATTATTCAAGCAACCGGATACGTTTTGTAAATGACTCTAGCCCTTTCAAACACTATAATTTGGCATTAGTAACTTTTGTTTTTACCATCCCGACATCTGGGTGTTAAACCTTCATCGACTCTCCTGTATATGTACAGTCGGTATGACAATCCTTTAGCGTGACATCATTGTACCTCTCGAAAAGACTACGGGAATTCCCCAACAGTCAACCTCTAAACACTGTACGTGGCGTGTATCTTTCCTATCACGACCAGTGGATGATCAGCTCTTGAGCTAAAAGTGGATCAAGTTCACATCCCCTTCTATTCCTTCTAAAAGTCTAAATTTCAGAAAGACGTCATCAGTTTACCGATGTTTGGTGATCTCACCCCGTATATGGGGTGTATCATGTTCCCTCCACTTTAGCAGGAAATGTGAACTCTGATGTGTAAATTTTCTCACGATCAGCTGACGAAGATTAGATACTGAAATGTAAAACAAGTCTTTTGTTGTCAATATTGCCGTGAACATTACGTTGTTCTGCATGACGGACCGTGGTACATGCTCATACATCTACATATCGTAGCTAGTCTTCTGCCGCGTCTAGACCATTGTTGAGTCAAGCCCTGTGGTTGTCAGATCATCCTCGCTCGCCGTGTCAAAACTGTCAGGTAAGCACTGTCATAATATGGAATATTGTTCTCCTATTCATATGTTGGTGGTTTGCTTGTGTTTCATGTCATCGTTGTTAAATCGTCATCACCCAGATTATTTGTTTCCCCCGAGCTGCGGGTGCATGTTATGACGAGTCCTGCCTGGTCTCGGACTATTCTTCTACCTCTGAATTGTGGTTCAAGTGAATGACACCATGGCAAGCATTATGCACTTTTTGATGGTTTATTCACTCTTTCAGCAGACGGCTTCCCAATCTGTGAGGTTCTAAGGTCTTATCTAGAGGTCTCTTTCTTGTGCATGCCGGTAAGTCTAAGTTCATGCTAATTATATACTGCTAACACCATATAACAAGTGTCCTTGTGGCGTATATCACCTGATAATGATATTAGAAATTCCCCCCTCACCCTCATACTGAATTTCAGGTCATTTGGTTTCAATAGCCAAAACTATATGTTTTTAGTTTGAAAATAGCAAAAAATCCCAAAACTCAACAATTTGAAGAAACGTATTCCAAAAGTAAAAATAGAATAATGTGGGCACATAGCCTACACACCTTCAAACCGAATTTCAGGTCATCTGGTTTCAATACAATGGCACAGGAGCCAAAAATATATATTTTTAGTCAAAAATGGCCCAAAATAACTCATTTTTGAAGTAATGTTAGCAACAATTGTTGATAGTGCCCTGTGGGCATATGTCCAATGCACCTCTGTATCAAATGTCAGGTCATTAGGATGTAATACCAGGGTACAGGGGCCCACAATATATATTTTTTGCCAAAAATGACTAAAAACCCTAAATGAAACAATTTTTAAGGTCACTATCAAAAAAGAGAGAAAAAAGTCTGGGGGTGTTTGCTATATCTACCTCCATGCCAAATTTCAACTCATTTGGCCCAAAGATGAAAAAGTTGAATCCATTTAGAGATTTGGCAGGAGAAACACGCCAAAAAAACAATATACATGTATTTCAATACATACTGTAGTATGGATTAAAATACTAAAACGTTCTATTTATTTTTTACCTAACTAAAATGTTTTCTAAGAGCCCTTACATTAGTTATGAATCGTTCGGTGTCATTGGTCATGCCTTGATTATGTTGATAATGGCTAAACTTTAAAAGCATCCAACAATGGCTTGTTTATAATTAGCAACTTTCCTGTAAGAAAATGTTATTTTTCACCGTTGCTATGGCAACCATTGTAGAGATTTGTCTAAATTTATTTCAAAACGGTTCCAAATATATTCAACAGGTATTTGTATGATCTAAGTAAAGAGAAATACTCATCAAATGTGGATGGGGGTTATTAAAACCACTTTTGATGACTTGTAATAAACGATTTTTGGTAGTTCTATAGATTTGAGCGACGTCACAAAATCACGTGATAATTCCTATAAAGCTGGGCATCTGGCATGGTTATCATGCAAAATAATAAAGTAGAGGAATCAACCTTTTCAAAAAAGTAAGTCACCCTTTGTCCCTTTGTTTGGTACCAAATGGCCATTTTTGGGGACCTGGCCCATGGACTATTGGTGGAATGTACCGGATGCTACTTGAAACGTCTGACCTTTTCCAAAATCTATCCACTTGCGTCAGTAGCTGCTATTTGACGTATGGATGGCTAACCTTCGTCAACGCACCAGAACAATGGTTTTGAGTGATAATTTAGACCTAGTGCTAAGACACAAAATCCACAAAGTCCAGAAGCTTCCTTGTCTAAAGATAGGTTATTGGCAATGCTGTCATTCAGATGTAAAGTTACGGGTTAAGAGATTACAATGTCGAAGCTTCAAAGTTATATATCATAGCAGTTGAAGGTAGTAAAAAGCTCAAAATGAACTGGTTTTACTTTACCAGGAGCTATTTTTTTCGCAGGATACTTCATAGGCGTTTACAAGTGTATTGCGTAGCTGTGATCTCCTGGAGTACCAAAACTGATTGCAAGAAACCTTTCATCAGTTCACGGGTCGCTGGTTGATTTGGTACGAGTTAACTTGTTCTCATTTGTAGAAAAATCTTCTGTATCAGAATAATACCGTAACTGCGTATACATTGTTTGCTGTTTGTCTTTGCTTACTGCAGTCAGTGAATGTTTTATGTTTACGGTTCAAGGGAAAACGCCCCAGTTTATGTTGATAGCAACATACGCATAACATTTCAGATTGGTATCGGCACATTACTAGAAAGTACAGATTTTCAGTATCTACTCATTGGTACTGTTTTAGCTAGGTACATTAGAATTTAGATAAATATCATTCGATGAATAGTAGTTTTTGTTAATATGTAGACCATGCTTCCATTTTCTTATCTTTTGGGTAGTGGAGTAGTGGAAAAGGAATCTTAACATTTATTTCTGATCTGTGCCATGCACTTCTCAAATATGTTAAACATATGGACAAAAGGAAGTGAGTAAGGTAGTTTTTCGCCGTAATAGTGACTCATAGCTGGGTATTTTGAACCTGCAGATAAGCACCATTAACATTAATACATGACTTCAGTTTCTACTTCAGGATTAGCTTCCTCATTGGCAGGACGAAAAAGAGAAGTCAATAACGATGCTTAACTTAAGAGCACTGTAAATGCAGAAACTTTCGCAGTGGTTTAATGTTCGCGGTGGCCGCTTCACCGCGACCTTAAAACCACTGCAAACATTTTTCCATGGCAGTAAGAGACTGCAGTGCATGGTGCTACCGCGAACTTAAAACTACCACGGAAAGTCCTTTTCCCGCTACCGCGAAATTAAATCCCCGCGAACTTAAATGCATTTGCAGTATGCCATGTGTTATGAAAATTAGATGAGAGTGTATTAGCGTTACAGCACGAAACAATTTTACAATTTTTACCTCTTTCTTGGACATTATTTTGTAGGTTCGTGTTTTCAATTAACACCGTATTCACGTCATGGATGGATTGTAATGATATATCTTTTAAATAGATCTCTAATCAGCATATAGGGCAAAGAATTGTGTGAATTATTTCTCTGTATGAAATACGTTATTGTTAGCCATTAAAATCTTGGCGATACCGTCACATTCAATGTGTATGAAATGCTAGTCGTTGTGAATCCGATTCACAACAGTCTTTTAAAGTTCAACATTCCTCAACTTCCTCTTTCCACACAGGAGAAAATAGCCGAGATGTGTCGCCTTGCAGCCATCCTAGCCGCCTGTGTGGTCTTGGTACGACTTGCTACAGCTTTACAAGCCTGTAGTTCGTCATTCGGATCGAGGATTCCGCGGTGGACGGAACCTCGAACACATGGGGTCTGCATATGTGACGCCGCCGGTCGGGTTAACTGTGCCAATAAAAACCTAGTTGTAGTCCCTGACAATATCCCGGCTTCCACAACTTACCTACGACTGCAAAACAATAAGATTTCGAGTATTAGGGACGGAAAGTTCCAACGACTTGAATCTCTAACAGTGCTTTGCCTAAACAACAACCAGATAGACGTCATCAGATCACGGACCTTCGCTGGTCTACCGAATCTTGAAATATTGTACCTCCAAAATAACAACATAAGTCTTGTAGAACCGGGAAGTTTTCAAGATCTGCGAGAACTCAAAACCCTTCACCTTGCATGTAACAAGTTGACAACGTTACATAGGGACACCTTCGTTGGTCTACCAAATCTTGAAACATTGTACCTTCAAAACAACAACATAGGTGTTGTAGAACCGGGAAGTTTCCAAGATCTGCAGGAACTAAACACCCTTAACCTTGCTCATAACAAATTGACAACGTTACATAGAGACACCTTTGCAACTTCGTACAAACTCAATGTACTCTCCCTTGAACATAACCAGATAACAACACTTGCCTATGATATATTCGATAGCCTAGACCGACATCCAGTTGACAATCCCTGGATCCGATTGCATGGCAACCCATGGTCTTGTGACTGTCGCCTGCAGGAAGCTATATCATTAGGCTGGTCTCAACAAGTCATTTGCCATTCTCCACCTTCCTTGAATGGAAAACGACTGTCCTCCCTTGTTCCAGACCAACTGACCTGCCCCTGGACAACCGCAACTCCAACGGTGGGCATCCCTGCATCTGCCACAGCCCCATCGACAACAGCAACATCAGAACGTCCAGGCGACAAACAAGAGTCTGCACGGGTCCCTAGCTGGATAACAAGTGTGGCCATAGGTTGCGGTGTTTGTGGTCTTAATCTGTGTAGCATCATGGGCATAGTCTGCTACATGCGTCGGCAGATTAACGGTTCATCTGGGAGCCGTTCACAACAAGATGCAACAAATGAGAATCCTAGCCAAGAAGCGGAAGAAGATGAGGTTGAATATGAGGACGTCCTCCTCCCTGATAGGAGGGGAGGGGGCAATGTGCACTACGCTGAGATGGCAACAGCCGACCAGGCGTACTATTGGGGAGGTTCAAGTCACCCGTATGAGAACATCCGTTCTGAGGATGAGTATGAAGAGCCAATTCGTGGCTAGTTCAATACCCATGCGGTCGGTATGAAATGCTGTAGATTATCCATCACTAGCTAGTGGGCTTCTTAATCCTCATTTTTGACGGAGGTGTTCGAAATAGAATAGGGGGTTCTACCTGGTTCCACTTGTTCGATATGGCGTTCGATCAGGAGGTCCTACAGTAGGGGGAGGTAATGATACCAGGAGGTTCGTTACGATTCGGCTCTCAAGCCTTCAAGAAAACAGTTAACGTATACATAAGGGGGATAATGTCACACTAGATACATGTACTGTCTAAGGTGTTCGCCTTTATCATTAAGTAAGTAGAATCTTAAGATTTGTTTTGTTTTCTTATTTAGTTGGTATTTTATTTACATGTAACGTTAACGTTAACGTTAACGTTACAACACAAAACTTACCGTATCAAATGACTTAAATGGTCTATGAATGTGAATTAAGTTCTTTATTTTGTTCAATTAAACCATCAAAGCGTATCAAATGAAGTATTTAGGCTTATAAGATAAGAGAGAGACAATTAAGTTCACACAGTTATAATCAGCAATGGAACAGTTGGGTGCTAGGTAACTAGCAGGTCCTATGCCAAAAGTATGCAACACCTCTGTCAAATACCAAATGGCTTCACCATTCCTCTTCTCTTCTCGTCTGTATCTGAAAAGTGAACAAAGTTTGTATCCAAAACAGTTTCTTATTCTTTGGTTCTGGTGAACTTAACATGAAGTGCTTACTAAGGTTGTTCTACCGAAATCAAGGCTACAAATCTAATTCGTGAGTTCTCCGCAATACATTCATCCATTGGAAATATAGATCAGTGATCTTAAAATTTGTTCTACAACACTACCTTTTTTTTGTGAACAGTTGCAATTTTCTACGATTTTTCTTACACGAAAGGATTGAAAGGTAAATTGTATAGTTCACACAGACTATCATCAAATCAATATAGAAAACTCCTGCCATTGTCTTTGTTTAAAAAAAGTGTAAAAAGATTTTTAAAATTTGTGATGAGAGGATTAAAAGGGGAAATTGTAATGTAGAGACAGACTATCATCAAAGTTGAACAATCCCTCAAGTTTGCACTCGCTAGTTTTAGATTCACGACCACAGTATATACACACTTCTCCTCACAACACCGAGTCAATACCACAGACCTTCTTAGAGTCTGGCTATCTTTCAATGTATCCTTATACCCCTGTCACATCATCCACGATCTTCGGAGGTATCGATGGCCATATTTAAGATCGACAGAGGGTTGCGCGTATTTTTCCACCTGAAAACCGCCCCTGTCACATATAAGCCATACCTTGTACCTTGTACAATTGTTGAACAATAAAGTAATCATTATAAGCGAGGCTCGGGCGAATGCCGCAGAATCGTCGTCCGATCGATTTTCGCCAAATGTGACAGGGGTATCAATAATTACAAGACCTTTCATAGTCAGTCAGTCTATACGGACTGTATCACATGATATGCAGAAAAATTGCAAAACAAAATTACAATATTACACTTTAAAATCTATTGGATTTGCCTGTCTCTTTTTGCCAATGTGACATCGACATGATCCAGAGTTGTGGTTGCCCCACGACAGCAGCAGATAGACGAACTCGTTGTCGTACGGATGTCAACCGCCAGGAGTCGCATCTGAAATAGAGATCATGAGAGTATGATCACCACATTAGCCTAATCTCCGAGCAGATCCTACGGTGCCATAAGATAGTATCAAAGCTGGCCAAGGATCATAGCTGGCCAAAGGGAGTCAAATGGGCACGGTGGGATGTGTACTATATTATGCCACCGTGGATCTGCTTGGAGATTACCTAAATTTATTGTAGTAAACTCTGTTGATATTGCTGTTTGTGTGTAGCATGTGGCAACCGGAGGAGAAAATTATGAATGAATGAATGACCTTTATTGTACATTTATGCCTCAACGGGCTAGGGTGAGGATAATGTTTTTTTCTGGCCGGCCGACTCCCCTAGCGTACTGTTGACTCCACCTGTCCAATTTCTACAATTAGACCACCGATCCACGGAGCCTGGTAGAAGCTAACTAAACTCACCTTTACACACATCACGCACTGCTACAATCTGTTCTTTAGTCATGGCGTAGTTGTACAGCTGTAGACAGGCGATACGGCCCGAGAAGTACCGATCATTTCCGTCCCACCTCACCGCCACCCGGACAGGGTACTGACTGGCAACTTCGGAAACTCCGATGTATTTCTCACGGACCAGTTCGCCGTTGTGCCAGAGCGATGCCATTCCTGTTGCACTGTTGTAGGTCCCACCCACGTAGTTCCACGCGTTCTGTTGCAGCACACAGGCAGTGACGTCTTGTGAAAGATGGCCATTTCTGTCTAAAGGCCTAGACAGGACGGGGATGATAACATACATTCATATCATAGCCTGAGTACCATCTTCCTTAGTGGCCGCTGGCTCAATTCTTTTGCTGGCTAAGGAAATGTTGATTTGATTACATGGGTGACATCCTCTAGAAATATCAAAATTGTTGCGAACGTGCGAATAAGAAAAAGGCCTGGCTAAAATAAAAGTTTCCCTCTTAACTTGAAAGTTTATATGTGTTGATGCCACAGAAGAAGTGAATTTTTATTTGTTGACAAAGACAAAGACTGGAGTCGATCAGTCCAAATGAAAATTTGGGAAGTCCAATATCTATATCAAATTTACAGTTCAACTTAATCCAGCAAAGTTGCCTTCATTTAGGAAATCTTTGTTGTCAGGAAAGTTTCTTTTCATTTTATGATATTTATGCAAAATAGGGTTCTCACATAATACATTTTCAATGCTGGTCACCTGTACATAACTTCCAAATAACAAAGTAACGAATTCCAGTCATTTACCACAGTGAGATTATAGCATTTTCTCATTAATTATGCAAATTAGATCTTTATTTGTATAATAAAACAGGGGTGGATAGGGAATGGGTAATCTCTGTGACTGGTCATCAGGCAACTTACCGAAACTGCAGGTTCTGTGGAGACAAGTGCCAGAGGTGTACTGCCCAGTTCCAGACGGCGGAGTCGGTCCCGGAGTAGTCAAAGATCGGTCCAGCCTCTCCGGTAGGGTAGACGTGCGCCAGTATGGTGAAGGAGTAGCGCACATCCAACATACCATTGTTGGGGATGTCGATGTAGGAATGTGCAGTTCCCGAGAACAGGAAAGCTCCGTCAGCGTCTCCGTACGGACCTGGGGCTAGCTGGGTTCCTGTGGCTGTCCCGTCGTTTCCGTTTCCGGTTATGTCTGATGCTCCGTACTGTTCATTCAAGGGCCACAAACCAGCTGCTACAGGAACAGAATCATGGCGTAAATTCAACTGAAGGTATTGCAGGACATACGAGTTTTCTTTTGCACAACCAGTTTTTCTCGCCTGCTGACGTTTCGATGTCTGTCAGACAGTGATGAACCGGGACGAATGGGGGGGGGGGGGGGTACAAGCTCAGCCACGTTTGGGATAGTGTTCTCGCCGCAAAAGCGCCCCTACGTCGGCTACATATAGCGGCGAGAAGCAGAACTCCAGTTAGTAGCTCTGAGGAAGATGTTTGACAGACATCGAAACGTCAGCAGGTGAGAAAAACTGGGTGTGTAAAAGAAACCGCTTATGTCCTATGATCTACCCACCTGATGGAATTATTTTCGTGAAGGCGATGCACTTTTGATACAGTGTCCACAATATGTTATTCATGTAATCAAATCTATATACTGTAGTTGATTTATGCAGCTATACAGCAAGCATCATTTCTGATCGGAGCATGCAGTATGGGTTTAATCAAAACCATGTAACCAATAATTAGGTAAGATTTATTGCAAATTCTTGCACAGTATGGTTGGGTGTCATACGGCAATGGCTCACCACAAAGGAACCACCAGTGCCCAGCAATTAAATCTAAAATTTTACTGAGGCCGACGTAACTTTTTTTGAGGCAATAAACTAATTCTACCATTATATTTGGCGAGGTTTACCATTTTTTAGAAATATTGCTAAAAGTGAAAGAATCCTGCAGATGTTATTACATGTATATATAAATTATTGTATACAAAAGGAGATTTTTGCGCGATCTCTTTCAAAATGTTTCCAAAGTATGCAAAGCATCCGGAATTCAAATTTCCACATTATTTTTTGAAAAACAAAAACGCATGTTCGGCTGCGGTCACATACCAGGGGGACCCAAAATCGACCTTGACCTTAGTATTTCCAACACCTGGCAAGGAATACTGGAGTTATTCTGTCAACAAATATCCGGAAAACACAAATAGAGACAGACATGAACACAGGCACACACACACAGACACGCCCAAAATTATATCTCCATTTTTCATGAAGATACAAATACCTGTTTTGTCCTTTGTCATTGTGTGCGGGTAAGTTTTTGAATGGAGTGTGCTCTGATCCCGGTAGAGGGGGCTGCTGAACTGTTGCATGTTGGCCAAAGTAGTCTGCTCTGGCTCAGATGGTCCTGAACCTGCTGGAAAGCAAGATTATGGTCTCAGCATGTCTGGTAGAGAAATAGAACATTAAACAAAGACAAACACAAGAAGAAGAAGATGAGCAAGGAGACACAAAAGATATAAACTTATATGAAAAAGAAATACATTCAACGAAACAAACAAGCTGCTGAGATATTTTTATCCTTTTTTAAACCAATGAAAAAAGCTACGAAACAAAAATATAGACATAATCTAAAAAGAATAACAAAAAAGATCGACCTGTTTTATCCTTGATCTTAATCTGCAGATCAGTATTTGATTGTAGGGCGATTTTATCTTGATACAGGGGGCTTCTGAACTGTGACCTGCCGACAAACGCATAGGTTGCTGTCGACTGCACTGTTTCTTCACGTGTATCATTTGTTGAACTGGATCCTAGAGGATAGAAGGAAGGTAATACTGTAAATGCAGAAATGTTCGCGGTGGATTAATGTTCGCGGTTTTCGCGGTGACCACTTCACCGCGAACATTTTTCTATTATGGTATTAGACTGCAGTCTATGGTGTTACCGCGAACTTAAATCCACCGCGAAAAGTCCTTTTTCCCGCTACCGCGAAATTAAATCCCCGCGAAGTTAAATGCATCTACAGTATTAGCTGGGAGATAGCTTTATATAGCCCGTGCTGTCTTCAGGACACATCCAGGGAAATTGCTAACTGTGACGGGGAAATGTATCCTGAACTTCACGACATGAATTAGATAAAAAAATGCATTTTTTAGCTTATAACATGACGATTTAACGACAAGAATTAATAACATGGGCTTCGAAACAATTTGTGGGAATGAAGACAGCACTGATACATACAGCACTCTTATATCAAACCAGAGAATACAGGCTAGGGACAACCTACAGAAACATGACCAAGAACTAATAGATGCAGAAAAGACTGGAGCATGTCATTGGAGGGGTTCCTCCTTGGGAGCGACAGAACCGTGCCATGAATAAAAACGATGATATAAATTATAATATCCATAACTTATGAAATTTCTGCTTTCTTGGGGGAAATTACCAAGTAAGAACCCATGTTTGGAAATGGGTCTGAAAGGCATAGAAATCGGTTTGGAAGGCTTGGAAATCGTCTGGAGAGATCAGCCTTCTTGACGCCTTAAGGGCCACATTATACACTGTTTCGTAGACAATGCAATCGAAATTTAGAAGAGTATATATATCAGGCTGTAACATATCTTAGTTGTAGCACAAGTTAGTATACTGTTGAATTTACTTGGTGTGTACTTTTTCGCAGGACGTTGTGAGCATACCTGGCGAAATGACGCAGCCGATGGCCAGTACCTTGCACACCCAGGTCGACATGTTTAGCTTCGCGCTCACGAAGCCTTGTCAGTAAACAGTGTCATCAACGTGGAAATGTTGAATGGAGTGTTCCAAAACCTGTTTGTCGCAGATTATGGAAATACGTTAACAACAACCTCGCTGTTTATTTCGACACACCCTGTACAGTGAAAATTGGTCTGCTGTTTTTCTGATACGCTATTTACTTATACTTTTAAGTTTTAGTTCAAAACGTAGATCAGTTGAAACATTGCAGAGCACAAAATCCAGCAGAACACAGTGCAGCGGCTTTTCCTACCGAAATCACAGCAGTCTACTCCCTTCAACTCAGCGACTCGTTGAGACTAGATGATCTAGCTTAAGGATTGAGCTTTCCCCTTGTCTCATGTTCTAAACTTCTCGAAGACGTCATGTGAAACAGAGCAGAACACAAAGCCTAGCAGGTTGCATAACAGTGACTTCTCCTACTGGGATCGCAGCTGTCTACTCCCTTCAACTCACCTGCACGTTAAAACCGTGGATGATCTAGCTTACGAGTAAGCTTCGCTTTCCCCTGGTCTCGTGTCTTGATTAGATAACTTCTCGGTGATATTTCTTTGATGGTTTGTTTGTTGGGAAACAATCATGGACAGATTGTGGACAGACTTCACGTGGAGTTGCGTAACCCGACGGTAGGGCAGGTGTATAGCTCAAAGTCCAGGGGCCCTTTTGGGTTCGACTTCCCTGATATGCTCCAACGCTGTGCCCTTGAAAATACGCTTTACGCGATTTGAAATTCCTCACTTCTCTCTTCGTTAAAACAGATTTAATGACTATTCGCGGCAGCTGCGAATACAATATTCCCAACCATCTAAACCGTGTACAGAGCTAAGAGAAAACAAGGTAACGAGTTACAGTATTCATGAGAGAAAAAAATACCTATTCTATCCATGGTCTTTATCTGCAGACCAGTCTTTGAATAAAAGTGGTTTGATACCGGTAGATATATTTTAACAGTTCATGTCGTGACGGACCTCTACTCTTTTTCGAGGTGCGACTCCCTCTTCAAACACGGGACCTGCATTGAGCGTCCTATCCGAGAGACGTGCCTAGCTTCGTTTCAGGACTCACTTGTGCCCAAGAGAAGCGAGGAAATTTGTGTAAAAAAAGTGCCTTTTCCAAGGGTATAACGTTGGGCATAACAGGGACCCGAACCCAAGACCTCTGGTCTCTTAGCCAAACAACAAATTACAACCTACGCGACTCTACGAGACGTCTGTGCACAATCCGCCAAAAGAAATGAAAGAATGTCATAGAGAAGTTCAGAACACTAGACAAGGGCAAGCTTAACATTTACTCCTTAAAAGAAAGAGTAAACAGTTCTATGTTCTAATCCTTCCTGTGGTAGGATGTCTGTTTTATCCAAGACAATCCTTTAAGCAGTGAAGTTTAAACCTTAAGCCGGATTATCCACGGTCTTAGCTCGCAGATCAGCCGTCGGGAGTAGAGCTGTGATCCCGGTAGGAAAAGCCGCTACACTGTTATCTGCCGAGCTTTGTGTTCTGTGCTATCTCACCTGATCTATGATTTGAACAAATGTTGAGAAAGCTCAGGGTACAACCTGTCGTACGTGCAATTTGTCCGTACGTTTTGTTGAGAGGCCACGTCCGCCACGTATTTCTGAAAACGCTCAGCCGTACGGTGGGCGAATCCGCAGCCCAATGGCACAACAAGGTTTTGCCTGCACGTAAAGTTCTACGGCGTGTCTGCGTGCTCCAAAATCCGTCGGATTCCCTACGAGTTCCTACGGAGGCGGTACTTAATACTTACGGATCCCAAAAGATTGCCCACGTTTTGGCAGGTAGACAGCACGCATTTGCTCGTACGGTAGATTGTGCTCTTAGCTGAACATTGACGGCCTGTCTCAGTGAAGTCTGATATGCGGCGAGCATGAGTGAGTGACTCAGGGAGATTGAATGTTTTGAACTAAAACTTAAAAGTATGAGCAACTAAAGTATCAAAAAAAGCAGCAGACCAATTTTCACTGCACAGGATGTGTCGTAAAAGAAAAGTATTGAGGTCACCTGAGTGGCGCCGAATGGTAGCTCGCTCCAGACCCTTGCGATTTTGCCCTGGCTGCAGAGAGTGAGAAGTCGGCCAACCCAGTAACTTGCAAAAAAAAACTGTACCTTGCACAGTTCAAATTAGTTACCAATTTGAGTGTAGTGCCACATTGTTATTGTCTTTCTATAAGCAAATTCTAAAAACAACTCTGCATTTCCAGAGCAAGATGGTAGGGGTCCAAACCACCAAAAGCTGTCTGCCTCCATAAAATCAAGACCGTAGTGTGAAAAGGACCGAAAGTTATGTTGCAGTACCATGGTCACACGCCAGAGAGCCCCAAATCGACCTTGACTTTCCAACCCTCACCCACATACCAAATATCTTTACAATTGCATCCAATGAATAATGCTGACCACAAATATCCCGAAACACACACACACACACACACACACACACACACGCGCGCGCGCGCGCGCGCACACACACACGCACACACACACACAACAACAAAAACAATACCTCCATTTTTCAGGGAGGTGAAAAAAAATCAATGCTCGGGGTGTATCCTGGCGTCCGGTCAATGTGTAACGGATCAGAGTCCACGAAAATACAACATTTTTTATGTCATATCACAAAGATAAGAGGGGCGCTTGCTTGCATGAAGTATCTTGACCTTGATGCACAAACACACACTCCAAGGTTACAAGAGCGGAGCTTTTGCTAAAGTTAGCTACAGAATATTATATCAGGTGGAGCTACAAGGTTTATGTTTGGAGCTCTTCTCGTCGTGGTCGTGGTAGAGGTACAGGTCAAGGTTCGAGCCATGTTTTCTACACACGAGCTCAAAGAGCAGTGCCCAAATGTGCAAACTGGCAAAAGTGCGGGTCATCGAACTTTGGTTGTTAAATATAGTATGCAAACAGTCACAGGTTCTGTACCCCATCTGTACTGTACTGTACAGTCGACCTTGAAAGATAGGCCTGTCCTGATTGACTGACTGTGCGGGACATGACAGTGGAGGTTTGTTCTGATACTTGGTATCGTTTGTTTTGTTGTCATTATTTATGGACCATTTTGGAGTAGGAATGTTGCAAATTTAGATTCATGAACATCCTATGACTTTTGTTAAACAAGATACTTATCATCACATTTTACAGTAAACAGGTTGGGGGAGTATATGCACAACAACAGTCAACGCGTCTAATCATGGTTTATCATATCTGACAGTATAATTCTAAAACAGTATCAATACCAATAATCAACATATCTGATTCAATACTATAAAACGTGCCTCTGAGGACCACACACTGATTTACAAACATGTCAGTGTCAACTGTGGGTTCCACATGCCGTACATGTTCAAGTTTCACGTACACGTTCACAAGTTTCACGTAGAGAGAGAGAGACCCACACACCAAAAACAAGAGTTCGGAGACCTCATACTTTAAGTAACCTCATATCTTAACTATCCCGGTAAACACCTTACGTTATCTTGCACAGGTGACTATGGCGTCCAAAGTCCTGTTGTCGGCAGTTCTTCTGGTCAGTGTTGGTGTGTGCCATGGTGACCATCACGCTGACTATTCTCAAAGCAAACCAACAAGGTACACAATAATACGCTATCAACACACTTGGGCACAATACAGTTACAATGGCCATGTGCTCGGGAAATCCCGAAATCAAGACGGGTATTCTATAGCAATGTTGCTCGAACAAACCCGTACTACTGTGGCCTTGACCTTTGACGTGTATTACTGAGTTGTTTTGTTTGCTCGTTCAGCTTTCGTGTTATAAAATCCATATTCACTGGTTCCTTAATTTTAGCGTAGTACGTAGGGTGTTCTTCCGAATTTATCGGAAAGCGGGAACTTACATGGGATACTCGCCTAACTCGGTACTTACACAAATTTGTGATTCTAACGCTTCCTCTGTGACAGTGCTGAAGGTGATGTGGAACATGTGTGTAACGGAGAGTGTCCCGAGTACGAGCTGTTGTGCTCGACCCCGGAGTACGACGTGAGGCGGTACAAGAGCGCCCTCTGGGTTTCCACTACGGTACCACACCTGTCCCTCTCCCAGGCCAGCGCCAGGGGACGAAAACTTCTGCACGACTACTTCGGAGGCGCGAATGACAAACGTAAGCCCAATCGTTGCAACCTCTCTAGCATCAACAGGTAGCTTACGTGACCATAGTTGCACAATGTGAGCTTTGACCTTTTTTCCAACACAAAGGAAAAACAATGAATTTTCAGTCTGCCTACATCAGATGTCTGATTCACTGACACTGACTTGCCAGAATACGGAAACATGATGACGTCAGGAGTGAATCAAAGAAGGCAGCAAAACGTAATCTCAGATAGTCACGGTTCAGAGGGCTGATACGCCCTGAAGAAAACAGCAGGATTCCGGATAGTTAGTGCAGTGAATCAGACATTTGAGGTAGGTCGTGGAGAGCGACGAAAATTTCATAGTGAGTGTGATGAAACAAAGATCTTATTGTGCATTCTTTCAACCCCGGTGAAGACACATCACTAGTAGTCCGGTATCTAAACCTATTCTTGGGAGCACGAAGAGACCCTGCAGCTAGCTATAGAATAGATTTGGACACCTTGCTACGTTAGGCTAAAGTCGCATTTCCAAACCGGGGCCCAACCCGGATCTTTTCAGAAACGAAAGGAAACCTAGAGAAATACATAATCTATGCCTTTGAATATTATTTTGACATTTTATGTGTTTTGTATAATTCTTTTCGCTCCCAAAAGCTGCCCGGCCGGGCTCCTTTTCGAAATGTGACCTAAGCCTTACCAGGTGACCGATCAACAGCCTCTGTAAAGATGAATTTGAAAAGCTCGACGAAAAAAACGTGGAATGGTATAAAAGTAAAAGCTTGATAACCTACGTGATATATACATGTGACATATTTTCAGATCTGAAAATGTCTCACACCTCCCCGATGGTGACGCAGACCCGGGAGCCTTCCGAGAGTCCCGTTCGCGAAATCACCGTGTCTCTGCTTCTGCCTAAGAAGGTGGCAAAGACCCCCCCAAAGCCTGCAGATCCCTGGGTACGTTAGTTAGCATGATAGTTCATATATCTGAGTTGGTAAAATACATGTTGAAGATATAAAACTGTTCTCTAATTCAGAAATGAAAACGAAATTTTTTACTGACTCGCTCAGTTTTCTTCAGCTGGCTAACCGACTCCTTGTGCACACGTGACATTTTGCACATGTGACGTTGGAAATGGGTCAAATGTTGCCGCAAGTCACAGTGCAAACTAACATCGACAGGCGGCGCTATCGCGACTTCCAACGACATTGACCACCATTTTCTGCCATCACAGGTGCCTTAAATAGGTGATACGAATATATAAATATATCATATTCAAGTTTTTATGGATCTTGATGGATGGGGAAAAGCTTGTTTTTCCTTGGTGAGGATAGAAATAGTACAAGCTTACTAGTTGCACACTTTGAAGGAACAGATAAAACAAACTTTATGCCCTGTGTGTCCCAGGTGGTGATAGATCTCGTCCCAGAGACCATCATGTACGTGAAGAAGTTCGGAGGACGTTCTCCAAGGGTCGGCTTTGTCGCTGATCGGGAGGCCCATAACTTCTTTAAGACACTCAAGGCGAACAAAGAGCCACATCCCGGAGAGGATGGCTATTACTATGTCGCTCAGTATGGCAGGTATGATTAAATTCACAGTGCTTGAAAATAGAGAACTAATTTGTACTAAGTATACTGGATCGATGTAATGACATCTCAACCCCTTCGCAGCTGATAATAATCTATTGTAAAGAATAAAACCACAGTGACTATCGGAATATGGACGTAATGGCAGATTGACAGCATTGTATTCATACCTTAGATATCCATACATGTCTGTTACGTTGTACTGTAAGTAGTTGTTATACATGTAGACCTTACAACAGTCGCCGTATTTTTGTCGTGTCAATAACGATTTCAATGTTCCATGCTTCTATGTGTCGAGTATGTGTCCTCACCAATTGTGGCCTTCACAATGTTATATGTATGCAGCGAAGACTCGTCCGACCACGACATGCACAATGAGATCTGGGTGTTCGCGCTGAACGAGAGGACCTACAAGTGGCTGGAGTTCAACGACCTTACCGCAGACGGGGAGGGGCTCCCACAGTGTCTCCATGGTAACGAGGAGCCAATGACGTGGAAGAAGATGGATCAGAGCCACATCCCCCTGTTAACCCGGGAGCGGTGCTCTACCACGTACTGCCAAGGTAGGTGGGATGTATAAAAGCCATGAACAGATGAAGGTTATGTTTTGGGGTGCGTGTGTCTGTGTTTCTGTGTATCAACACGATAACTCTAAAACACCTGGATAGATAGTCCTGGCTTGGTGTGTGGGTAGGTATTGATAAGACCTCAAAATGACTAGATTTCGGGGCCCCTAGTGGCTTGCTAAGGCCCAGGAAAAATATTGTGCTTCGTTTTTCAATTCTGAAAAAAAAACATAAGGTCGGTACGTATAGGCATTGGACTTTGGCCAAAACTCTGGTGATACGAGAACAGTTAGTATTTGTTATGTTTGCTATCTCTTTATATGGCATTACCATGCATGATTTGGAAGCTTCTAGTTATGTGAGCAAAGCGTTTGTTACTAGCGTCAGTTACTTCCGTCAGACAAGGGAACTCCAAGAGGCTTTTTTTCCCTTTCTCAACTACTGTACAGGGGTATCTTTGAGATCCTAGAATATCTAACACGATTTCGGATTTTTTCTCTCTTTATTTTAGCCCCAAAGAAGTGTCCAAAGTACGAGTTATCGGAAGTAAAGGGAGTCGACGACGAGAGCATACATCTCAAGCAGTACAAGGACTTCCGGGCACTGGCCTACATACCCCCCACATGCTATTACGACACTGCTATTCATGCTTCAGCAGGTCCACTGTTGAATCCCTGGACAACGCGGGTAGGTAGGAATGGGAAGTAAAAAAGAAACTTGCAATTGATACGAGGTGTGATCAATACGTTCTCGTCCTCACCCAGAAATAATAAGCACAACTCAAATTTTGAGGCATAACTTCATAGTATGAAGCCTTTAATCAATATCCGCCAAATTTCAAATCATTGCAGTCATTACTTTACAGGCATTTGATCACCCTTTATTAATCACCCCTCGTACCTGTATGTAGTCCCCATAATCTTATGGGTTTGGGGGTATTTCTCACCTAAATGTGACATACCACAGCAAAGCGAATCGAATGGGGAAGTAAATCTTGTAGTGATATACAGTAGATTGATAGATTCATTAGGACTCAATGTAATAAATCTGTATCTCTTTTATATTTTGACCCTTACCTCCCTCATGACCTCAATGAAAAGCGGCCTGCTGGCCGATTTGAGCTTCTCATGAATAAATAAAGGTTCAGACAAAATGCCCAAGTGGGCGGCAGCATTGTGAAAGAGCACGGTAGTTGAAAACTTACCACTACCGGTGGACGAGCCTCCTGCTGTAGTGAAGTTATTAAACAAAGCTGTATGTATGGCCCAGGGCTAATGAAACAGAGATGGGTGCTGTCCGAGAAGGACCTAATTTTTGTTTTTAATGGACAGGTGTCCCAGCGTCGGATGTTGCCGGGACGATAACAGTCGCTATCGAGAAAAGAGAGGAGCTGGACGGGAAGAGCAGCTGCCAGAAGCTCTACAATGTGTGGTACTTCGCAGGCGGAGGGACGAGAAGCCAAGAGGTACGTTACTGCAACTATAATTACTTCACACTGTCCAGGCAGCTAAAATCAGGAGAAACCAGACTGATGCGCATGGCAGAAGAAAAGCGGATCCTGCGAAAAGAACTCTACAACAGACCTGAGGCAGCTTACAGATGTGCCCTATGTGGCAGGGTCTGTCATTCTCGTATAGGACTGTTTAGCCACAGTCGACGCTGTAGGGCTGATATCAATTAGGATGTTACCATGGTCAATATTGACCGAAGGAGGCCATATAGTAGTAATTACTTCATGATAACCATTGTCAATAAAGAACCAAAACTGGTATTGATCAAAAACAACATTGTATTTTTCAACGTCACACAGGACAGAAATATGCTGGAGAACGAAAACGGCTTCCGGACACCCAAAACAGTAGAAGCAGTTCATCACGGAAAGACCGCTGGCAGCTCGTGAGTACTTAGTACTCTCCAAACAGAGGTTATTAGGCTCCGTCTGTTTTATCTTAACGTTTTTTAGTCCTTTTATCGGGCTTTCTATTGTGTATTATATCTTGTATTGTCAAAACAATACAAGATACAATACAAACAAGACTCTGTTGCTGGAGGTTACCCTCCAGTCACAGAGTAAAAAGAAAGCCCGATAAAAAAAAATGAATTAAAAACGTTAAAAAAAGTCGGAGCCTAACCTCTGCTTGGAGAGTAAGTATTTGACCTTGGAACGGATACGACCTCGAGTTATGGACATCGGATTTGATTTGACGTATCGGATTTTATTTGTTTAATACCGCCTATTGTCTCCTTAGTGAATGTTACGTGTCTCGTTTCTGTTTATTTATTTATTCATTTCTTAATTGCATTTTACATGTAAAATATACAGTTTACATGAACAAAACATAAGGACATGGACAAAAAAAACACGGATCCAACGGGAAAGTAAAAGACAATGGAGGGCACAAATTGCTAATATAGGAAATATACAGACTGAAGTATGTAGCAAAATAATGTAAAAAAACAGGATGAATACATGGATTTATGTATCTCAAACAATAACAAATGAATAATTCGGACAAGAACGTCAGGAATAGATACAAATAGGAAAAAAGCTACACAATGTGTATGGATGAAAGTTGAATGTTTATGCTGTGCAAATCAACGTCCTGCTTCCTGTGACTCTTGTAGACCCATTTACACCAAGTGTTTCGGCGGTAATGCCTACTACGAGCCGATCACCATCACGTCCACAGCCAAACTGCTCATGGAGCGACTCCGGGACCAGAAGAAGTGTTTCCTGGGTGACCACGTCGGTGTCTGGGAATTCCACCCGCAGTCCAGGCTGTTCGACCACTACAACGAGGTGACTTAATAGGGCTTGTTTCGACGATTGTGTTCCTATGCCAATCTAACATTAGTTTCTCCAGGCCCATTATTCCGCTTTATCTTTTTGTTCTATGTTCCCCAATTCCTGCAATTCCCTTAGCATTGCTCTAAATGTAGAAACACGATGTAAACAGTTAACCAAACACGAACTGTTTGTACATAACCGTTATCAACAGACTACATTGTAAGGCAAAAACTATCTGAGTTCGTAACACTTGTTTTAAGAAAAAAGCTGGCTGCATGGAGCTATTAGTACAACCCCTATTGGAGGCATGTAAACAATAGTTATGTTTTTTAATCCAATCGTTCGCTTGTAACACTACTTGTAATAGTATCTAGTATTTAATATTTCAGGAAATATCACGTACTATCGAATCACTGCATTTAGCCCACACGGGCAAGAACATGCAAATAAACATCTCTAGTACACCATTGCCAAAGACAAACACAGGTATTTTTAAACTACTTATGTCATGTCCAGACTACATGTCTACATATCTAGGCCAATACATTTGTACTGCTTTGAAAAAGAAAAAAGGTATTGTACATTAGCATATCTAATCATTTGAGCTGTATTTTATACTATGCTAACACGCCATTTATGTTCACATTCCTGTACTACATGTAGTTATAGTGATAATTTGTATCATCGTATAAATTGATCTATTACCGTTGCCTTACATTGTACCATGTACAAATGTTGCGCAATAGACTTCATTCATTCATTCATTCATTCATTCATTCATTCATTCATTCATTCATTCATTCATTCATTCATTCATTCATTCATTCATTCATTCATTCATTCATTCATTCATTCATTCATTCACTCATATCCAGATCACCGTATTCGCGGACCTGGACTGCAGTGAACAGGAGGGCCGGCCGCCCTTTACCTTTCACCTCCCCGTGAGTAAGGACTACAGCCGGACGGAGGCCAGGCCGTCGCTGGGTCACCAATGTGACACCCACGAGTGCCCGGAGACTACCACAATCATGGGGCTGGAGAATAACCTGCAGATTTTCGAGTATAAGTCAGGTATTCAAAGTAGCTGAGCAAAACAATTGCAGAGATCGCTCATTTATACCCCCTTTCCACTAGGACGGCGCTCTCTCCGCACCCGCGCTCTCTCTATGCGACATTGAATTTGACAGATCGCTCAACGAATTATATAAAAAATAAATGCATCTTTTTACACATTGTGTTTTTTTGTTCTCTCAGTCTCACTTTTACATGCTGTACTCAGTAGTATAAAATCAAAGGTTACACTTATCCTATTTAGGTCACAGTGAGAGCGCAGCGCGATCGCCGTCTAGTTGAAAGAAGGCCTTAGTGGTCTGCCTAGGGACCGTGACACAGTTTTTAATCAACGTTTTAATATTGCTCGTTTTCTTGGTGTATTCAGTGCAATGTTTTACGGAACAGTTCAATGCAAGTACATGTACCTCACAACTGACCTTAGCTGTTGATTGTATAAAAATGGATCATTAAATGGATGTTATGATATAACTAAAGCTGGTATCTCACTAGACTGATGCACTTTGGCGACGTCGTTCAGTGAGATACCCGGTATATGAAAAGAATATTATTTGCGAAACATGTACAGTTTTGTCGTTACGCAGACCACAGGCCAATACTGGGTTACTTTTGTTAGGCTTAAAGCAGGAACTAGATTTTCGTTTGCACACTGGCTGTGCAAGCCTCATAGAGATGCTTAATATCCAAGCAGATCCTACGATGGCATAAGTACTAAACTGCAGTGTAGTTAGGAAAGAGGTGTCCATTTGCGATAGGGCTTCACTCCTCTGGGAGCTTTTGATACTATCTTATGCTACCATAGGATCTGCTTGGGTATTAAGAGATGTTATACGTGTTGTCATTTCTGTCCTTACAGCAAACTGGTTCTACTCCAAGAGTCCTTCCAAGTCCTGTAGCAACGAGGAAGCTTTCCACAAGGCGCTGAATCCCCTCCTGTCGTATCTGAATGGAAAGAATGAGAACAACTCCAGAATTGACATGACAAGACCGTTGTATGGCCAGGCAAGGGATATTTAGAATATTCTATTCAAAAGTACAGCTGGATTGTTGTCATACAGATCTGATAAAATGTTACTTAAGTTTAACCTCAGAGAACTCTATCTCGAAATCTTTAACATAGTCTCGTAAATGAAACCTGGATTGTTGTCATGCAGATTAACATGTTCGAACAGCGGTGCGAGAAGGTCACCACACTCAGCACCATGGTGCCGGACAAGTTTGAGGAGAGAACTCCCAAACCCATCGACGATACGGTATGTCATGTTAGCTACAGACTACTTCAACGGCCTTTATGCCCACAGCAAACTACAAGCTTCCCGGCATATATTACTTTCCCGGCTTCCTTTCCCGGCATCAGAACCTCCCCGGTTGAAAATCGCGAATCGCCCCCGATTTTTACCAATTCCCCCAGAGAGGTCGGTGAAGGAGGCTAACGCCATGTTATCTTTTTCGCAGACCAATATCTTCCATGCTAACATGGTCAACTCCTATATCCGCATAAGTATATTTGTACATTATTCCAAATGCGAAACCAGATTACTCATACACGACTGTGCTGTAACCCTTATAATGTTATTAATGATATTTAGTTGTCCTGTATACTGATGTCCTGTATCCTGACAGGTTTCATTTCAACGTTTTGAGGAAGAGAGCTGGTTTTTCCGGTCATTGTACAAGGGGAAGTACGAGTCAGGTGAACTGGAGCGCCACCTGAATAACCTGATTGACGTCTTGGACAACCTCAAGCCATTCGGGGTGGGGTACAACGCCCAGGTAAGTTAGGACCCCCAGAGCTATCGTAGAGTGGAATTTTTGTTATCACCAAGCATGTGCACAGTAAGGGGCATCTTCTCTGGATAGTTGCAGAGAACGCTTGCAGATAGATGTGCAAAAGTTAGGTGTGATGGCTTCTTCGGTATAATATAACCAGCTGCTACCGCGCCGTGTGCCTGCGAAGCTGGTGTGTTTCCTAAGTCACCTCCAAAGAGTCCCTTCTTGAAAATCACAATGTAGACCTTCATATAAACAAACATAACGTTACATAAGCAATTGCTTTATCAGATATTTCGAGTCTGTATCTTTATCTGTATCTACATAGCATGTATAACCGCCCTTCGGTATAATACACCAGCTTCGCAGGCACCCGGCGCGGTAGCAGCTGGTTATATTATACCGAAGAAGCCGTCACACCTAACTTTTTGCACATCTATCTGCAAGCGTTTTCTGCAACTGCACCGTCGCCATGGCAATTTTTTCATAGCGATGTTTGTTTCCTTTTCTGTCTGGGTCCCTTTGTTACCTCCATGAAAAATGGAGGTATAGTTTTTGGTGTGTCTGTCTGTATGTCTATGTTTCTGTTTGTGTGTCCAGATATTTGTGGTTCTTGTTTTAAGGAAGAAGTGGTGTATGTTTGCCCCCCTAGCAGCTTGTTCTGGAAGTGCAGGGGCATTCCGGTCAAAATCTTCCAAGGAGCATTACGGAACACAGGAACGACGGATTTCTATGATATTTTTCCTCCTGTAAATGACATGTCTCACATCAATGTTGCAGGATATATGGATTGCTACGTACCAAGACCCAGGAGAAGAGGAGGGGCTCTTCGAATATGTCATAGAACTAGTGAAGGTACGACAATATGTTATTCTCGTCCCTCATTACAGTGTGATGTTTGTTAATCAATAAAACGGGCTTATAATTGCTTGGTGTCGTTATAGGTGTAGGGATTTCTTGACAGATCCTTGGATAAATCTGTGGACCAAAACTGGAGTCAGGAAGGGGAGTTAAGAGTGAATGACTGTCTTAACCACTGGAGAGGCGACCTCACTGCGACCGAGTGATTTTACAGATCAGATTGCTAAACAAATTACATAGATAAAGGCTTTGTACTTGTTTATTGTTTATTCGTTTCGTACTTTAAAAACAGCAATGATAAAAACATGATAATGAATCATTAAACATGAACAGTGCAAGGAAGGCCAAAAGCTTCAGCTTGTAAGAAGGCCTTCCTATATAATCTTATTACCATTCTACCTACCTATAAATTTAACAAAAGAAATAAGTATGACTTACTTTTAGTCGTCTGTTCAGTCATAGGTTTATTTTGCATTATATTCTAATGATAAAGCCAAAGGCTACAAAACTCCAATTAAGGTGGGGGTGAGGTCCGCAGCGCGATAACCGTCTCAGTGGAATGTGGACCTTTTCAATAGTTTCAATAGTTTATTAAGAAAATCAGCCTAGCAGCATGTGCAAAACAAGCTGAATAACACTGATCTGTACAATTGTTGTATGGCAACTTCAAAAGAAGTATAAAAAATAACAATTACAGTACATAAAGAAGAATCACACAAAGTTATATGAAATACCTGTCAATAAACACTAACGTAAAGACAGTATTACTGTAAAGACTTGTTGTACAGTCGTATGGCCTGGTGCAAGAACGATGTCGTCGTGTCTTCTGGGCATAGCCTCTTGACGACATACTGTCCTCTCTCCCCTTACACTTGTGATGTTTGCGTTGTGTTCTAAAAGTTACACAAAGAAGGCCAGGAAGATGACACGTCAGGAAAAACTGAGGAAGGAGAAGACGAGACGGATGACGCCCCAGACGAAAAGGTGGCTCTTCCGAAGCCGGAGGGCTGCAGCGAGTCTGTCTGTCCGACTGTCTACGTCACCAAAAACCATAGCAACTTCATGGAGCTGCTTCTGCCAGCACGTGAGAATCTTACTAAACTCCAAGCAGATTCTACAATGGCATAAGATTGTACCAAACTGGCCAATGAGTGTAGTCAGCCAAGAGGCCGGTAGCGAAACATACTCCTAAACCGGCTTCACTTCTGATACTATCTTTAATATCCTACCGTAGGATCTGCTTGAAGATTAGATCTACCCTGTCTACTACTAAACTTAAGTTACCAACACCACAACATGTCCAGGACAAACATACAAAAAAAACCCAAAGTTCTGTTGCAGTGCAAAGAGAGGCCCAAGAGGCCCAAAATCTTTTTACAATATCTCCCCACGTATCAACTGTCATGGCAACCTACATGTATGGGTTCTTACAAGCATACACACTCACACACACAGACGTCACACACACACGCGCACACACACACACACACACATACATAGACACATATATGTATATATATGCACATACATACACACACACGCGTATATTATATGAAATATACTAGTGTACTAACTGAGCCGAAAACTAGTACCTTCATTCTTCATGGCATGAGTTCTGTTGTACCATCCACCTTAAAGGTAGATCCGTGTGTTACCGAGCGAAGCTCTGCGGAGACCCGTACCCCTTCGGCAGGCAGCTCAGCATGCCTCTTGTGAAGTACTTCTACGGCGACAACAGCGACAACCAGACGATCACTGACTTCGCCGTCCCATTCTACAAGGTACGTTGGACCATTTTGATTTGGTTGTATGGATGACTTTCTCCGGGAATCCCAAAACTTATGCGGCAAAAGGAAAGTTTGTCTGAAATCTAAATGATCAGAGGTACCGTAGGGTAGAACAGATCACTGAATACCTCACCTCACCGGTCCCATAGCCTCACCTGCCGTAGGGGCAGCAATGTCATCAACATAAGTTTTCCATCTTCGTCTATCTTCGGCCAAAGTTTCTTGCTGGTGTACTGTTTGACTGAATACACAGAATATATTTATAATGGTCAATGTGCAGGTTGCAGATTAACGACAAAATAAATTATTTTCTACAATTAGAAGAGATGTATTTTATCATTAGCATTAATTTTTATATCATATTCTCGTTGTGTTCCGTCTCAGGCCAGAGTCTACTCTGATGAGGAGGAAGAGAAGGGTCCGTGTGATCGTGACTTTGAGATATGCTCAAGACTACCCGAGGAGTACGAGGGGAAGGAGTTACCAAAGCCAACTGGAGAAGGGGTGAGTCGAGTTGTCAAACAGCAATAGCCACATAGCATCTCATATGTTTACTTACTACGTACATTAGCATACCCCCCCCCCCCCCCCGAAACAATCCGGTGAGCCTCTTTCACAGCTCTTTGGCCTCCATGGTCCTTCGCGTAGCTCTTTAGTATTTTGTAGGTTTGTATCACTACAACGGAGATTGTTTAAGTTGATGACTCTAGGTCTTACCGCACCCCTTTTATCTTTAGTAGTAGCCTTTCTGAGTACAAGATGGAATGAAGGAATTTTGGAGTGTCTCGTATATTTATCTTTTCCATAAGTCTATTTTTCTAGGAAGGTTTTTGTCAAGAGGCGCGTAGGATTCATTTTGTTCGCGACATACCAAGTGCATCAGCATCTGACATTGTCTTTTCTCTTGCTCCGTTCTGATTCGCAGGTGGCCACGTTTACAACAGATGACGGCTTACACGTATACGCTACTGCCGTGAAGGGTCCTTTCCTTGTGTCGGAAGAAACTCAGAAACTGATGAAGACACTTGACAAGGAAAACGTCGAGTATGATAAGGTGGGACAATACTACTCTCCAAGCAGAGGTCGAGTCGCGCAGATATCGTAGTAGTCGGAAAAATTACACGGGCACTCTTCTTAAGAAGAGCGCGACTCGACCTCTGCTTGGAGATTAGGACAATACCTATTTATCTATTCATCGATCTACCTATTTCTTTATCTATCTATCTAGATACATAAATAGTTTCATCAGGTCACATTCGGCACTGAATAAAATGATTTTTTTACACAACTGCTTTGTCTTTATGTCCTCCAACGTTTCAGTGGCCTTCTGTCACCTATCTAAGGGTAATTCTGACTAGTTTACATTGTACCACAGCTATACGTGTCGCTGCTTACAGTCACAAACGCAAAGTTTTAACATATTCATATATACAGTGATGATTGCGATGATCACAACGCGGTCACAAATGTAATCCTTTATAAATGTAAGTGTAATATATGTATGAATATATAGTGATGCACAGATAACTCCTTCTTGTGAGTAACATGTATTTTTTTTCGTTGGCATGATCACGAACTGGATTGAATTTCATATCTGTTGCCAATTTTTCCAGACCTGGGTTGGCTTCTTCTCATACGACAGGCCTTTTGGCGACCCTCAGGAAAGGATCACCTACTTTACGTTGGTCAAGCCAAGGCAAGTACAGCAAGGTACAGTAAAAGGCATTCACTTGCGACTATCTATAATATTACTAGATGTCATTCATATGGTCAAATCAACAGGGCCTAAAACAGAACAAAATCGTGATAAAAGGAGATAACGGCTCGATTGTGCTTCAACACAAATGGATCCTTTGTGCTTGTCATTTACCGTCACAAAGAAACAAGAAGTCGAATTCTCTCATTAGAATATAATTCTTGTTAGCTTGACATTGTATGTATGTTATGACTCTATATGTAACTATTCGTATGTGGCCTGTACTTAATCCGCACTCAATCCAGTGGGTATATGTGTACAATAAAGGTGTCCCAGTCATCCATTTAGCGTTGTACTTACCATATACTCACCATATGTGCAGTCCCTGTTACAGATTGACTTTTTGTCTGTCTCTGTTCCTCACCTATTTTACAGAGGGTGAAGCTAGTGAGGCGAAGGACGAGGAGTAAGATGGAGACAAGAAAACACAGCAGGAGAGAAGAAGATTGAAAACCAAACCAACTCAAGTCACGGTTCAAGTCATGATGAAGAGCAATCCAAGGGAATGATTTGAAATGTTGTGAGCGGTTAGGATCATAGGAAATGTATGAAATTACTTCTTAAACACTTAACTTGTTGAAGTACAATATAAACTAAGTACATAAAGGTTAGACATTCATGTGATACGATACACCAAATAGCAGTCAAACAACTGGATATGATTTTGGGAGTGGTCAGACGTTTGTTTTTATAGCTGCTTTTCTCAAGATCTCCTCAGCTTGTGTCACTGACGAAAGAAAGTGAATGCTATCTGAAACCGACCATTACCAACTACAGGCTATGCTCTAGCAACAACGACAGTAGGTAGATGCCCTTTTTGTGAGCCGTTTCATTCATAGAGTTTGAGATTCATTTAAAACATTTGGTACTTGTAATATGAACATCTACTTCAATAACACGAGTGCATAGGTGTACTTCAGATGAATGCAAATAAAGATGAAACCATGGCTGAATCTTCATTTGATCTTCGTATGGATATTGATTGTTTTGAAAACGTGGGGACAGAATAGCAAGAGTAGGGAGGGAGTACGTCAAGGCACGTCACTGACACGGTTGCGCCAGGTGTAAGTTCGTGGTCTGGCCACGCCTGGCTCGTACGGGGGTGAATCCGCGGCTGCACCCAGAACGCAGAGAAAGTTTTGCATGCACTGAAGGTGCCACGGCGTGTTTGGCCCGTTGGATTCCGTAGGCGGTACTTATCACTTTTGGATCCCACAAGATTGCCCACGTTTCGGCACGTAGGCAGCACGTATTTGCACGTACGGCGGGTTGTGCCCTTAGCTTTGCTTTGCGGGCGCGGTCACATACGTCGTGAAATCACCGTACGACCGCTGACTTGGGCTTGGGGCGGGGGGCGGTGGTTCAGCCATAGATATATCCTGTTAAGTTCAAATATCTTGATACACGAAATGCAGTCTTAGATCCTTGTCCGAGGTTGGTTCTGTCACAGCCTGTTTGAAAGTCGTATGGCATTAAAATGGTATGACAATCGCTCGACATATGTGACCGCGGTATAAGTCTAAGTATGTAAGTTTCCGTAACTACAAAGATGACAGACGCTGCTTTGAAAAAAAAACCACAGCATACGAATTTCAATGTTCAGTCTGCTTTATTGTAAGCTTTAGAGCAGCCAAGCTGTAAATGCAAAAATTGATAAAGGATAGCTATAGGTACCGTTTATTCGGCTCATTTCTCTGAACAGAATGCATTCCAACTTACGCATTAGTTGCGAATGTGCAGTGTGACATTGCACTGGATATTCCACTTGGACAATACAATTTGGTGAACTTTGGTTGGTAATCAATGACAACAACTTCAAACTTGCGCCGTGTTATGCAATCAAAGACACGAAAAACAGCCACGAAATGGAACCAGCATATTGTGGTCGCCTCGCTCATTGGTGGCAGAATAGAAACAAGAATCGGCACGTGCTTATGGAAGGACAGAATCACTCTTCAGGTTCCACCAGCCGCACTTCGCTCAGTCGCTTACCGGAAGAGGGCGGGCTTCACCTGGTAAATAGAGAAATAAAAACATCTTTAGAAATTCTCTTCTTTTGCGCTTTTTTTGCGATAAACATGTGTTTCTTCGGGTTTATGATATAAATAGAATAAAACACGGTGTATTCCGTATCACCCTAGGTCCCTCCGGCCTTCGGGCGATCCTATCCGCCATTAGGCCGTACCTCTCGCGATACGAAATACCCCGTGATGTATTCTATCTATCTATATATATAACGTTATAGATGAAACTGACAAGAGTGTTCCTTACTTTTCTGGTTTGACCAACCAGACTTCATGTAGCTCTCTGTTAGGAGGTCCTCCCCCGAACATGGCGGATTTAACATATTCCTGTCGGAAAGATGCACAAACATAATATGGCTTAGTTTACAGATTTAAATTACTAATACTACTTCGCAACATTTGCAATACATAATCTTTACTTTTACATGTTATTAAGGCTAATAAACTACTACAATCTGTTTATTCCTATTCAACACACATTCGTATGTATAGTGACCAGCCCCTGTCCTGCCACTTACTACATGTACATTATGTCATCAGGGTATTTGTGACAATGGCAGTAACGATCGTGACAACCGTCTGGTCCAGGTCATTGACCTTAATTGTTTGAAACGGAAAAGAGGAGGAAGAAGAAGCAAAAATAGTCAAATTGATGACGTCATAATTACGTCGCATTTCGTCACAATGCCGTCAAAGTTCTGAAAATCTTGATTTTAAGTCTACATCATTCTTTGAATGTCATATGATAAGTTGTTGAAGAGTTGCAGAAGTTAGAAGGCCTCACAAGCTCACCACCTCGGTCCCAGACTGACCACAAAAGCCCGGTTTGAATAGGGTTAAGCAAATTTAATTGTTAATTCAAATTTGCAAATCAACCTACTTTCCGTTGATAAGATCTTAGATTCCTGACCTGTTTATACTCGATACCAGCTGCGTCCAGCTTGTCCATGAATGCTGCTGCCTGCTGGGTGAAGGTTTCCTCAGTCTTGTCGCGGGAGGTGACGTTATACGGCATGGCGTAGACTACAGGACCGCGACTGTGGTACAGGAACATCGTGCCGGGCTGGTGGAGGGGAGGGAAGTTAAGGTAGCTTATTGATATCACATAAAATCATTCCAGAGTGATACTTAAATGTGTTTATCGCTTCCTCGCTCGCTCCCTCTGTGTCTATTTCGCTCATACACACAAACACAAACACACACATACACACACACACACACACACACACACACAGGCACACACACACACATACACACGCATGCACACGCACACACGCACATACACACACACACATACATACATACACAAGCATGCACACGCACACACACACACATACGCACGCACACGCACACACGCACACACATACACACGCACAGAGAGAGAGAGAGAAAGAGAAGATTGAAAGATTGAGAGTAGGACTCGTTTATCCAATATTATGCCTTAAGACATGTCTTACTTACCCCAAACGTCGCTGCTTTAGGCGGATCCTCCTGGTGTTCTTTCGGCAGCCAGAGACACATTGTGTAGTCCTTGTTACAGCCTTTCGAGTTCAGGACAGATGGATGCATCTTTGGAGAAATTGAAGAAAATTGATATAAGCTCGTTCACCATTCCAACTCTGCGTGCACAAGGTCATAGGTCAAGGCCCCTGACTTGTAAACAGTTCTCGTCTTCATTATAGTCCTATTCCACAAACATTGTACATCATAGGCTGGTGACAAAATCTTAGTGTACTTTTCAATGTACGGCATAACAATATGTTCAGACGTGTATTGTTTATTTCGCAGGCGCCTTCACCTTTGACATGTTACCCATAATCCATGTCATCGCGCATGCGCACACGGAATGGTGTACGAGCTTATTGTCGATTTACTAACTCACGACGCGACGGAGTTTCCCTAACACTAACAGCAAGTTCTCAGTTAGTACTAAACGTTTATAAATTAAAACGAAGGAAATGAAAAAAAAACTTCTTAGCTTGATAACTCAAGTCACCACACAGGCAACAATTGATGTGGTCTTAATCTTTTCGGGATCATTCAAATGAGTGCGTACGAGTACTCCGTATACTACGTATGAGTTGCGCATTGACATTATTTTAGTTCAGGCAATTACAAGTATTTTCGGTTAGATAACCAAGCTACACAACGATGGATAACAACAAAAATAAAAAGTAACTTCTTTCCGTTTCTAGATAGATAAAATGTCAATACGCAACTCATACGGATTTGAGTGTACGCACACGTTCCTTACCCAGGTGACGATAGGAGTTTCCTGTTTAATCTTGGCCCTCTTGCTGTTGCCACCGCTAATGTAACCCACCAGAATCCAGGAGAACCCTGTTGATGCTTCTTCCATGGAACAGGTGCTGAAGTTCTTGCAGACCCACGTGCCTACAGACATGGTAGAACAAACATCAAACTGCAAATGTCAAGACTATCACAGTAATGAAAGAGATTGTTGGCAGAGACAGTATACATAGTGCGACTGAATTCCACCCAACATCTCTGAGGCTGCCTTATAAGGGATTTTTTTAAGAAGACTATTCATTTTTGCCCTCCCCCCATATTCCACTAATTTGACAAATCTCTTAACGAATTTCATTTATAAAACAATTTTTTCATGCTTCGTATGTTTTAGTAGTTGCCTTTTCATCAATAATCATTTACATTTGGGTAATGTTCCAAGGATGCCATAAATTATTACACAAATCCACTTAAAGTCCCAGCGAGATCGCAGAGAGATCTCCGTCTAGTGGAGTGGGGGTATAACCAAAGAATGAATGAATTTTATTGCTCAACAATCGCCAAGGTACAATGTATGGAAACTAATAACAAGTTAACTACTAGCTGATATAGACAATACTACTACGAGACTTCATACAGAACAAGATATTGTCGATAACAGCACATGTATGGGTTGATCTGGTCTCGCATTTGGAATTAAGTATAAACAAATCGACCTATGTAGGCGGATATATGAGTTCAACATGATGGTTGGAAAATATTGTTAGAGTGTGTTTTGGTTCTTATCTTCTGAAGCTAGCGCTTCTCTCTCTTAACTGTAGTTAGAACTCTCTCTAACATAAGGTCATAACAAAGTGGAACCCAATGACGTACCTGGCATTATCCGTCTCTCCTCGAACCCGTCGTGTTTCTTGATGCTCCAGTAGTTAGGACAGTCCATCACCTTACACCGGTCCTCCATGGTGGTCAGCACCTTACCGCGGTAGTCTTCAGCACTGCCGACAATGGGGAACAATAGTTGAACTTGCAATTGATACTACAGATGGAGTATATTAGGATATATTGAGCCTAGAAAATGGGAAACGTAGCCCACCATGTACATAATTACTCCAGTACCATAGAATGAGAGCTCGTGTGTAAGGACCAGGTCGGGCATAGTGGTTCTATGGATCTATATGCAAATTTATCTAGATTAGGCAAGGACGTGTGGATTGACGTCATGTTGGCGTGAAGGTTAGGGTCCTTGGGCCAGAACCCAGAGGTACTAGGTTTGAGTCCCCTGACATGCTACCGATGTTGTGTACTCTTTGAAAAGACAGAAACGACTTTCCTCACTCCACCCACGTGCAAAAATGGGTACTTGACTTCGGTTGTTGTGAGGTAATTAGTCGGTGCCAATACCATGTCCTAGACACGGTGAATAACAACCCACTGCCTCTACGGTCGGCATTAAAGGCAATGTGACTACCCTCACGCTTTACCCGAGATGGAAACACAATATATCTATCAAAGCGTCTTTTGAAAGAAAAATTCTTACGCTTCTTCTTTGATGAGCCAGATTTCTCTCACTCGTTTGCTGTCCGGGACGTCCGGCCCGTCGTAGGCCACAGATTTCACGTACTCCTTGGGTGGCGACAAAATTCATGAATCAGTAAAAGTTTAAAATCCCTATGCAACACAGTGAATTAACTCACTGTATCTCCTACGCCTGGGAAGAATAGGCATCTGTTGAGATAAAGTTGCTCAAGGTCAAGATTAAGATAAAAGTTTAAGCTGTTCGCATGCTCACACATTGGACCGGAATGACTCACTTAATGTTCTTCAGCTCTCTGAACCAATTGCCCTAGACACGTGACTTTTCGCGTGTGTGTAGTCAGCAACGGGTCAAAAGTTGTCATAAGTCAATATCGCCACCCGTCCCGACAATAAGATGTTTATAATGAACAAGGATCATAACTACATTGTTATGAACAAGTGTCAAAGATGACCAAAAAGGCACTTGGACAAACCCGTTTGTACTTAAGACCTTCCCAGTCCAGTTTGCTCATGAATTCCTTCGCCCTTCTCACAAACTCCTCATCTCTTCCCCTTTCCCCTCCGATGTACGTCAGAACGTAGGCTGCTGGACCGCGACTCTTGTACAGAAACACCTGTGGGGATAATGCCATGTAATTACTTATAAGCACCATTGTCTGTGCATGTACTAGAAACATAAATAAAAGATAGGAATATAATAGGAAGAAGTATTCTGAATTTTCAGATAGTGGTGTACTTATTATGTCAACCCTATTCAAACTGGAATGAGGTTTTGAGGCCTTCACCAACTTTCTTGTCACATAGCGCCTGAACAACTTACGCTAAAACCACCAAACATGGTCCCAAAGCTGAAGGAGCCTCTTCCCCGTGTTTCAGATTGCTCCCAAAGCCACGTCTGAATAGAGTTAAGATGCAAGATCCCCAGACACTTTCGCGAAACACCAGAATCATCGGAGATACCAAAGACGTTTTATAGAAGAATACAACATCCTTGGAGATTCTGAAAGATAGACTGAAGTTACCCACCCCGTCTTCAGTAGGCTGGGGAGGGTCTTCCTGATGCTTCTCCGGCAGCCAGAAGCAAGTCTTGATCTCCTTATCACATCCCTCCCTATCCAGGTCAGCTGGGTTCACCTACACGGTAAGATGGAGACTCTATTTTGTTTATGGCCAGACGAGGAGAATGTGGCACTGCGTGTTTTGTAACTTATATCAACAGTGCCACATACAGTACTGACAGAAGGTAAAGGTAGACTTTTCTTTCACCTCCCTGACCAAAGTCAGGTACCCATTTTTACACCTGGGTGAAATGAGGATAGCCTTTCCCAAGGGCACAACGTCGGGGACACGGCGAGTATCTAACTCGGGACCTCTAGATTCCGAGCCGAATGCTCTACCAGTTACGCCACACACGACGCCACATGAAGCCACTTTGGGTGCCAAATAGTTGGCAGAAAAAGAGAGTGCTATCTTACCATCCGTACTACAGGGGCCGTCATGTCCATCTTCACGTTCTTGCTGTTGCTGCCGGAAATGTAGTAGAACAGGGACATGAAGGCGGCACTCGTCTGTGTCGGGGAGCATCCAGTAGACTTCTTACACACCCACGTGCCTGGATGTAAGAGTACAGTTTTTTCATTCACGCATATTTCTTGAGAAAGGGGTAAAAAAACTGCTTATGAGAGGTCCTCACCTCATAATCATAGATATAGAAGTCGTATAATTGCACACCCGATTTGCCAGCGTATTTCATGCAATTAAATGGGTGATGCAACAAGCGAAGTTATCAAGCTGGACTGCACCAGGATTTTGTGATTCCGTGCAATTAACAGAAGTGTCCAGTTATCCGCTGTGCAATTAACTAGCTTCTACTGTGATAAATTTTATGCAAAACATGGAACAAAATTTAAAATCGCAATTTCGGGCCAAAAGATTCCGACTTCCCGTTTTATTTACCTGGGATGATGCGCCTCTCTTCGAAGCCGTCATGTTCCTTGATGGTCTTGTATGCCGGGCATTCAATCCGCTTGCACTTCTCAGACACTGGGTCCAAGATTTCTTCAGATCTAGTGAGGAAATGCAAATTCAGTATGAATCGACTGACTTCCTTGGGTTCTAAGGTTACCAGCATTTATGAATATCACTTTGACAGACCTACTAAGGAGCTTTCGGACATGTACACGGTAGATAAAAAATGCTGTGATGGCTGAGGTAGTCCCATAGCTCTTTGTAAGGCCGTATATATATAACGTTATATATATATATATAGGGGCAGTGGGTTCTACACCTATGTGGAATGAAATAGGTCACGTAAGGTGCCTTTCTCAAGGGAACAAGCTTTGTAGCACGACAGGATTCTAACCTAGTCACATGTTTCTTGTACAGACACTCTGCAGTTACTCAACACAGCCCCACAATATTGTGATGAGTGTAGCCGTAAGTTCTCCTCTATGTGAAAAGTGAACTACTTACACTGAGGCTTGTGGCTTGGTGAACCAGATTTCGTGGAGTCGCTTGGTAACAGGTACGTGGGGCCCATCATAACTAACGTCCATAACGTACTCCTGTGAAAAAAAAATATTACAATGTAGTAATGCTAGGTCACCATTGCTCTTAAAAACAGACAATTTAGAGATCTCAAGTCGACGACAGGTGTTTTATTGCAATTTACTGCAATATGTTGGAAATATTGCAATTTGACCGTCCGTAAACTTGATATCCCTAAATGCCTCAACGGACATAGCTTACCCAGTGGATAAAGGAGAACTAACTTTACAAGTTCTATCTGGTGACTTAGCTCACAATACCCTGCACCTACCACAATCACCTATACAAACACAGAGTTTCCTTTCAAGTAAAACCGCTACTATACGTTGTACTATACTTACCGGCTTGTATCCGATGCCAAGCTCTTTCAGCAGCTCCTTGAATTTTCTGATTTGGAAAGCTTTGTCTTCCTCGGTTTCTATCCTGCCGCCTGTGCGCGTTATGGAAGCACCAACGATGCGGATCTCGATCGTGTGTAGATACACCTGCAAACACACATGGAAATGTCAACGTGTGCGTGAATTACTTCTTCAGGTATCGGAGTCAGTTTCTATATTACATATGTATATTAGGCCATGTAGATGATTCAATTGTGTTTTGACAGAAATATTAGTCCGTATAAAAAAACGTAAAAATCTATGGTGGTATCTCACTGCGCTTGGGGCACCGATGTGGCACTGTAGGGTTCGTTCACTGCGGCACCGTTGTGTTATTTTTGCCATTTTTTTAATAATTTAGATATTGCGTAAGGCATAAAAGTATGATTTAGAAACACACAAAAAGTAAGGAAATTCGTTCTTTATCTCTAAAATTCGTTGAGTATATTTCGAATCGCGCAGTGACGCATCGGTGCCCCAAGTGAGATACCATCTTCAGATGCCGCATGCTTGTACCGTATTGTGAATCACTCACCCCGTCTTCGGTGGGTTTTGGCGGATCCTTCTGATGTTCTCTGGGCAGCCAGCGACACAACCGAGACAGCTTGTCACAGCTGTCCCTCCCCAGGTCATCCGGATCCATCTGCATGGTGATTTCATGTAAGCAACCAAGTACTTCAAGAATTCAAACAGAATTGCCATGAAGAAGATGACATATGGTTACCACCGAAACGTCGGTAGAATAAAAATTTCGTTATTTTGTGTACATTGATATATAAATAATTCTATTATTTATATGACCAACCGTTTGCATATTTCCATAAAATCTCGGCATTGCAACCGTTCTAGAAATATCAATGCTGATCGATAGATAGGCTGTCATGCGAAGTTCCCATGCGATAAAAGCTACAATTCATCAGCGCCTGACATCACAAAAATATGCACTTACAGCATGTAGAATGGAGGACGTCATCGCGATCCTGGTGTTCTCGCTGTTGTTGCCGGCGAAGTAATCATACAGGGACCAGAAGGCGGAGTCTGTCTCCGTCAGGGAGCAGCGTCTCGTGTTCCTGCACACCCAGGTGCCTGGGGAACATACGGTACATCTTTTTCCTCACATACAGTTCAAATATAACGTTTCCATAAGAGGCGGCGCTAAAATAAGTTGGGTGCAACTTGAGTCCGCCGTCACTTCGTCCTCGTCCCTTTGCTTGTATTATCACATGTATCTTTCAATAAAAAATATATATGTATAACGTTATCTGGACAGTTTGGTTGACTGCTGCTTTGTGACGCTTTAAGTCCCGAGGATGACCAAAATGACAGCACACGCACACGCACATACACATACACATACGCACAAACAGACAGTCAGACAACAACTGAAGTAGTAAGCACACCAGATTAGGAGCGGTTATTACTAGTATGTAGTTGGTATGTTACCGGGTTCGATGCTTTTTTCGACGACGCCATTGTGCTGCCTGACATCCCTGAACTCCGGACAGTCACTCCGTTTGCATTTCTCTTCCACAGAAACCAGCTCGTCTTCAGGGCCCTCTTCACTCAGGTTGGTCCTGTCGTCGCTGAGTTCGCAACAGAGAATGTATCATATTCCAAAATCATATCCAATTGCTTTCTACGCAAGGTACAAAAAGTTTCATTCTTAGAAATAATAGTCCTTGTGATCAGCAAGCATGTGACAAGGGCTCATAGTAATTTGCTTGAAACATGGTTGACGTACAAAATGACACTAATACGTAACGTTACTTATTCAGAATTCTTTGTGAAGCTGCATTGATAGAAGACCTTTAAGATAGTTATCGTCTCATAAGGCAGGGTGTCTACAACAGACGAGTGAACACTACTTACTCCTCGGGCTTGATGAGCCATATCTCGTTCAGGCGCTTGTTGACTGGGACCCCAGGACCGCCGTAGGTCACAGACTTAACATACTCCTATAAACGTTAACAGTTTTATATTGGAGATTTTAGGATCGTTCTCAGTTCCTAAAGTCATATGCATGTGAAGTCGAAAACTGCAACATTGTGGATGATCAGTAACATTAACTAGAAAGGCTGACGTTTGATTGAGAACAAATACAGCATATTTCAGCCATCTCCTCCCCATGCGGCAATCACCCATGTGCGAAAATTGAACACTTCTGCTTAGAATGACTTCTAACTACCAATCACACTAATAAGCAAAGATAGATCTTACGAAATCCCCGTGTATCCATGTAAGAAGGTAAAATAGACCAGTCCAAAAACACCCGCTAAAATGGATTTTGAATCATCACCGCCCAAAACTGAATTTGAATTCTTGCAGCACGCCTACAACAACTCACCTGTTTAAATGAGACCCCAGCGGTGTCCAGATTGCGCATGAACTTCAGGGCTCTTCTCGAGAAGTCCTCTTCTGTTTCTTCAGCGCCGCCGTACGTCGTGACGTAAGCGACTGGTCCGCGACTTTGGTACAGGTACACCTTTGGAAGCGAATACTTTTATCACACTCTAAGGGTTCATAAGGGTTCTTATCCATCATGTTGGTAGATCATAGGACATATAGGAGATTTCTTTTACACAACTAGTTATTCTCATCTGATGACGTCTTGATGTCTGTCAGACATCTTCCGTAGAGCTTCTAACTGGAGTTTTGCGTCTCGCCGAGCTTTTGCGCCGAGAACACTATCCCAAATGTGGCTGAGTACTTAAACGAGCCCTTACATAAGGTTAACATTTGCATAAGGTCTAGTCCTCCTCATTATCATCACCGTACGTCTCTCAAGTTCTTACAGTACTGAATTCCAGAAAAGTCTATCAGCCGTAGACCCTCGTTATTTTTAATTATAGCTAATTCAAACCCGTGTGTCTTTACAGGGCCTTGGGTAGGTCAAGCCTTTATCTAGAGTATATATTTCCCTCTCAGCCTAAACAGAATGAGTGATATGAGCTCATCTTTGCATTCACCCGAAGGCAGTCACCAGCAAAAGGACAGTTTGAGACTGTAAGGCACTTAAGAGGTACTGCCATATATGGTCTTGATGGTTGGATGTCGCTTTGACGTTTACTTGACTTTGCACTTTATTCGGCTGCTTCCGTTTGAAGCTCTTCGCAGAAGTGAAAATGTGCCAATAAAGTACTTCGCAGATACATGTTCACATTATTTGCTTTTGCTACAGTGTTTTACTTTAAGCTACTTACCCCATCTTCTGTTGGGCGCGGTGGGTTGTCTTGATGTTCCTTTGGCAACCAGAAGCACACCATGGTGTCCTTGTCGCACCCTTTTCGTCCGAGGTCTGCCGGATTCATCTTATTCAAAGGGCATAAGTGTAATAACAGTTTATAAAAAGCTAGGTAGAGTTAACGTGAAACATTTCTTCCCGAAGGATTTCATTACAATCCGCAATAACAAACTCCAGTGGCTTGGACACGCATCCAGAACAAAGAGCACTCTAACACCCTAACCAGTCTACTATTACTACATATTACAACCTACAGTGGTGACGTCCTCGTCGGACGTGGACCAACGATCTGACAGAATGGTCAAGACAGCCATCACACCAGCTGCTGCAGCTAGCAAGACTGGTAGAGGGCCGCCAGGAGTGGAATGTCTGTGTTGAATGTCATGCTGTCCCTAAGACTGATCATCTTCGGGACTGGTAAGGTAAGGTAAGGTGAGGTGAGGTGAGGTGAGGTGAGGTGAAGTGAAGTGAAGTGAGCTGAGGTGAGGTGAGGTGAGGTGATACGTACCGATCGAAGGACGGGAGCTGTCATGTCGATTGTGACGTTCCTGTCGTTGCTGCCTGACATGTAGTTCAGCAGGGACCAGAGAGAAGATGACGTCTGTGTCAGAGAACAGTCACTGCTTTTCTTGCAGACCCACTTTCCTGCAAAATAATGATATTCTTACAGTCATGTTTTTCAGAGCAGATAACGAAATCATTTTTATTTGATTCAAGACAGACGAGGACAATGTGGCACTGCGCATCCACTCGAGTTACTACATGTATATGTATTATTTTAACAGTACCACATACAAATTACAGACAAACAGCAAAGGCCGTAAAGGCAGTGAGTCCAATTCTTTCTAGGGCATGGTATGGAAGGCGGAGCCCATCCCTCTCCTTTCACCGCTTTTACCTCCCCAACCGAAGTCAGGTACCAATTCTTGCTGCTGGGTGGCGTGGGGAAATGTGTTAGACCACACGATCCCATAAAATTACGCTAACGAAAGCTTAAGCTTATACAAGCCAAAGCATGTTTATTTTCTGCACTGTAACTGCCAACATTATATCCTTTTGATAAGACGCGAAATGCACTACCTGGCATTATTTTCCGTTCCTCAAAGTTGTTGAATTTCTTGATGCTCTGGTACTCTGGGCACTCGATGGCATCACACCTCTCTTGCGTGAAATCACGTGAGACCTGGTGAGATGTCTCTGTCGTCTGTTCGACGGACTCGTCGCTGTCGTGTTTGGGTCTATATTTCTAAACAGGAAAGGAAAGGGAATATGAAATGGGAGTATTTAATCATTATGTCTTTAGTGATGTGTCATAGGTCTATGCCATAGTCCGTAGCTTGAAAGCTTTGAGTGACAGCATGCTAATAAAAAACGATTTTTTTCGCTTTGTATGTTTTTGTTGTACTTTCATTCATACTTTTAAATTGCTTGATGTTTACCACATGAATCATGAAGCCAAGGGTTACACAAATCCCTTTAAGGTCGCAGCAAGAAATGATACAAAAGTCATGTAATCTCTTTTTTTAGTAAGATACACACTCACCCAGATAGAGAGACAGACAGACACGGGCAGGCAGACGAGCAGACAGACAAACCCATATGCATTTGTTTCCCGATTTATACGAACTGTTATTTGCATGAAATCCATCTACTCACCTGGCCGACCTTCAGGTTCCAGAGTTCGTTATATCTGTTCGTCTTCCAAGGTGCGTCGTAGCTTGCAACGAAGAAAGTCTGTTGGAATGAACCGTAAAAAGTGAGGGTAACGAGTGAGTTTATGCCAGGGACACATATCAAAACCTGCTGGGTAAGGCCGGGCTGTTTGCGGAAACGATGAAATAGAGGTATAACTATGAAAGATACAAATTGTATGGGCATGACTAATAGCTTTTTGTTGTACTTTATATCGTACAGTTAGATCCCGCAAACTGTTCTAGCACCAACTGGCACCGCCTTGGAAATGTGACCCTAGCAAAACAAGTGCATTTCTAGGCGTAGCTTGGCCTGCAAGTGTTAGTCTAGTTGCAGCCATTAGAGCAAAACAAGTTAAGAATGGACGTAACAGTCAGTATATGTATCTGACATATGTGTAACATTATCGTGTAGAAATGAATACAGACATATGAAAGGTATTGGAAAATAGATGTATGGTGACATACCGGTGCGTAGGAAACGAACTGGTTGACCACTTGCACCCGAAACGTGTCGATCATCTTGTCCACTTTGTCATCTGTAGCCCAGCCGCCGAACGCCGTGACCAAGACGCCAAGGATAGGTTCGTCGTCGATGAATAACTAATCATGCAAATTGACATGTATCTGACATACTGAATCGTGGCTACGCACACGTAGGGCCAACTCAAAACAAGAACTGAACTTATAACGTACATGATACACCACTACCTCCCCAAACATTCTATAGTAGTAGTAGTAGTAGTAGTTGCAAAAAACCTGCCTGCAAATATGTTAAAATCAAATTTTGGTGTAGTACGTACGTTGCGTATAATGGAGATCCATGAACAATAGTATATCTTATCATGGAAAGCACTACCAACATAGATGAACTTTCATGTATGCAAATTCTGTACCTCGTCGTTCTCCGGTTTGGGCGGGTTTGCGTGGTGCTCCTTCGGCAGATAGAAACAGGTCGTGAACTCCCTCTCACAAGTCTTGCCGTCACCCATTTTCTCTAGCCTTGTTTTAAGAGAACGTGTCTGTAAGGATCAAACAATAGTGCTCAGGGTCAAAAAAAATGGTTTGGCTCATATTTTGCACAGCTTTCTTTTTAATCAAAACTCATTGTTGCCATGGCAACAGTTTTGAGGCCATTTTCACAGATTTTTGTATGTGAATAGATATTTCTGTGGTCAATTTTCAAAGTCAGCCCAAAATTGAAATTTAGAGACATATGTAAAATGACCTACTTTCAAGGACAGCTACTCGGCAATAAAACAATAACGCAGACTATGAAACCATTCATTCAATAGACAATACTAAGGTCTACACCTGATAAAAAGTTGAGACGGAAAAAGTTCACTTTGGTGTTTTCATCAGCTCAAAGTCAGCTCCAAATGCAAATTTAGGGACAAGTGTGAAAATGACCTACTTTCAGGGACAGCTACACGGCTGGGAAAATACACAAAATGTACATGAAAACTTAAGCAAGCATGCAGTTAATAGACAATATTAAGGTCTACATTTGACAGAAAAATGAATCAGAGAACCATCTTCTTAGTTTGTCAGATTTTGTGTGTCAAAATTAACAGAAAATCACATTTGTCCAAAATCACGAAGAGTGACCTACTTCTGGTAGCAGCCGTACACTAAGAAGACAAGAACCCAAACTTAGCAAGGATTCATCTAATAGCTAATGTAAATATCTATACCTGTTATACATTTCAAGCAAAAAATATTTTACACTTTGAGACTTCCAGCTCCTCAAAGTTGGGCAAAAAAAATAAGTTTCTTGATTGAAGACTGAAAACACGGTATTGTTTTGTTTGAGGCTGCCCATGGACTGAAATCTATATGTACATTGACTTCACATCTATTTTGTACAGGATTGGACATCAGTCTAACAAGATCCTTTTCTATTTTTCGTTTCGATAAAGCCTTTGGCAGTAATCGGGTCCTAGACTTGGCCAATTTCCATGTTGTTGACATGCAAAATTCTGTGAAAATGGCCTCAAAACTTGTTTGGGCTGTTGCCATGGCAACACTGAGTTTTGACCGGAAAGAAAGCTATTTTGAGGGGTCGTGGGCCAAAGACTATCACTGTGCAAAATATGAGCCAAATCGATTTTTTTACCCTGAGCACTATTGTTTGATCTTTACAGACATTTGCTCTTAAAAAAACAAAAAGAAATCTTGTCACTTGGAAATATGCTATGGCTTTCGACCGTTTAAATTGTATTTATAAGTTTCGGTCTGGAGGTTGTTTGGTTGAAGAGGCAGATCTTTAATGTCTTAGGTTGCACACATTCACCTTAACCGGATATACTCTAGGAGTAACCATCCAACATGGCGAACAACGCCTACGTCATAATCACGTGACCTATGAAACCTATAAGATGCATCTATAAAATGCTCAGTACAACAACCTACTAGGGGACCAAACTACACCTTTGACATAAAAACACCATTATAGCATGTCCAGGACAAAATTTCGTAGTCGCATTTTCATGAAGGTAATCACCTTAGTCAAAACTGGTGCAGTCATCGCGATCTTGACCCCGGCAGAGTTCTGTCCGTTGATGTACTCAGATAAAGTCAGGAAGTTCCTCATTGAAGCCGCCTCGTAACTACAGGACACAGTCTTGGTGCACACCATTGTGGCTGTACAAAGGAACAAAAAATAGTTTTCATCAGTAAATAGACATTTTCATCACGTTTGTGATCACTGAATAACAATGTTTTGCGTTGACAACCGAGAAGTAATATAAAACTTAACAGCCGATGTCTCGGTGACCGTCAGGTCTGGATTACTCTGCACTCCAGCTAGGTATCACTGCCAATGGCGTTGTCCTAAGCGTAAAGTATTGTCACATACATAGATATTGTTCATCGATAACAAAAAAAGACAATGTACTATTGTCAGTTACATCTTAAGCATGCTGTCCCAAACTACACTACGTTGATATTACCTCCTTATGCACTTGCTAATCGTTCCTCTCTAAGTACATTTCTTCTACTACTGACCATACATGAGCAATTACAGATGTCATGTATTTGTGTCACGTACCGTTGATCACACTCCTTCGTACGAAGTTTTCGTACGTTTCGACAGTCTTGTACTTTGGACACTCAGTTATTTCACACTCAGGTGGCACGTCCGTAACGTTACCCACAGGTAGAAGGTAAGGTGATGTGGTCTTCGGCTTTGTCGTGACCTTCGTCGGAGTCACGCCCTTTTCACTTTCCTCTTCTTTCCTAATAAAATGTGAAATAAAATGCATAAATCTAAATTTTATCTATATCACAAAGTAGTTTGGATAGTTTGTGGTTTGCTTTTGTTTGCACTTTTTGTGGCTACTGGGCTATTTTTGGACACGATGGGTCCCTGATTTCGTAACGCGAAGTTAAAATCAAACCAGGACCCGGCGACAAATTATAACATAGCCTGGGTACTATCCGGAAAGTAGTTCACCCGGCGTTAATTATACGCTATATACAGACGCTTCTCGCTCTGACATTTATCATACATTATCGCTTCTCTGCTGGTTAGCAGAAGCGAACTACTACCGGATGGTACCCAGGATACTTATAACATTGATTCACAGCCACAGGTATTTTACGGCACCGTTAATGCAGTGTGAGCCTTTGGAACATCGCCGTTCATCCCCAAGCAAATGTAGGGTTTCTGAGGCATTGTCTACATCTTAATTATGGAAAACGTTTAAAAAACACCTGGAGCCGAGCCCAATATCTGCTTGGAGAATACATCATGGCTGCATGTTTCGTATAATACCTTGCAGGCTTCTTCCCTCTTCCTGGACGTTTCGGATACTTTTCTTTACTTCACTGTTTTTGTTTTCTTACATACAAAAGAATCTGTAAACAAATAAATAAACAAGCGTTGTATTGAAAACCGCGTGGGACCGCGTGGCGCAGTGGCAGCATATTCGGCTCGAGACCGAGACGTGGCGGGTTCGAATCCGCCTGCCGTGTCACCCATCTTGTGCCCTTGGGAAAGGCACGTTACACAACTTCCTCACTTAACTCAGGTGTAAATGAATATCTAGCTGCGGCTAGTGGCAGTAGCAGGCCTTTGTGGCATCTGTCAAATCGACAGGACAATCCATGATGTATTGAAAAATGAAAAATAAAGCTTCTACCTGATCTCCTCCCACCCTTTGAGTGATATCTCGTCTGGACTTTCCTTCGTACACTCGTCATCTGCATCCAGCCAGATCTGTTGTTGTGAAGCAAATATTAGCTGAGTAACTTTTAACTTTTGCGTGCAGTGTCCACAAAGATCACCATTTCTTAACATTATACGTTCTAATTTATAGACGGAGGTGCTCGCAAGATCTGAGAGGATAGGTTTGGTTGGTGACGAGAAAGAGGTCCAATGTTTTAAAAAAACGCAGATCTGTTGTTGTGAAGCAAATAGTAGCTGAGTACACTGCATGAAATCAATAATTTCCAGGTGTTTCAAGGGACTTACACACCTGTGAAATGTTCTGTGTCCTGGCTGTGTACATGACTTTCCTGGTTCGGCGTGTAATGTCCTTGTTTTTTTCTTACATACCTGGACTCGCGCTTGTACAGGAATTTCTAGGACCCGTACACCAGACGTGTAGGGGAAATAGGCAGGCAAAGGCTTGGCGGCGCCTATTCTCAAAGCCAAGCTTGGGTCATACGTGCTCATTTATAGACGGGAAGTGCTCGCAAGACCTGAGA